>NW_028225684.1:0-211954 GCF_052327205.1 Somniosus microcephalus | reverse complement strand
TGACATTCACTAGATTGTGCATTGATTCCTGACTTTGAATGGATTGTGCATTGATTCCCGGCTTTCACTAGATTCTGCATTGATTCCCGACTTTCACGAGATGGTGCATTGATTCCCGACTTTCTCTAGATTGTGCATTGACTCCTGACTTTCACTAGATTGTGCATTGATTCCTGACTTTCACTAGATTGTGCATTGATTCATGACTTTCACTAGATTGTACATTGATTCCTGACTTTCAATGGATTGTGCACTGATTCCTGACTTTCAATGGATTGGGCATTGATTCCTGACTTTCACTAGATTGTGCAATGATTCCTGACTTTCACTAGATTGTGCATTGATTCCTGACATTCACCAGATTATGCATAGATTCCTGACTTTCACTGGATTGTGCATTGATTCCTGACTTTCACTAGATTGTGCATTGATTCCTGACTTTCACTAGATTGTGCGTTGACCCTGACTTTCACCAGATTGTGCATTGATTCCTGACTTTCACTAGATTGTGCATTGATTCCTGATGTTCAATGGATTGTGCATTGATTCCTGACTTTCACTAGATTGTGCATTGCTTCCTGACTTTCAGTAGATTGTGCATTGTTTCCTGACTTTCACTAGATTGTGCATTGATTCCTGACTTTCACTAGATTGTGCATTGATTCCTGAATTTCACTAGATTGTGCATAGATTCCTGACTTTCACTAGATTGTGCATAGATTCCTGACTTTCACTAGATTGTGCATTGATTCCTGACTTTCACTAGATTATTAATTGATTCCTGACTTTCACTAGATTGTGCATTGATTCCTGACTTTCACTAGATTATTAATTGATTCCTGACTTTCACTAGATTGTGCATTGATTGCTGACGTTAACTCGATTGTGCATAAATTCCTGACTTTCACTAGATTGTGCATTGATTCCTGACTTTCACGAGATTGTGCATAGATTCCTGACTTTCAATAGATTGTGCATTGATTCCTGACTTTCACTAGATTATTAATTGAATCCTGACTTTCACTAGATTGTCCATTGATTCCTGACTTTCACTAGATTGTGCATTGATTCCTGACTTTCACTAGATTGTGCATTGATTCCTGACTTTTACTAGATTATTCATTGATTCTTGACTTTCGCTAGATTGTGCATTGATTCCTGACTTTCAATGGATTGTGCATTGATTCCTGACTTTCACTAGATAGTGCATTGATTCCTGAATTTCACTAGATTATTCATTGATTCCTGGCTATCACTAGATTGTGCATTGATTCCCGACATTCAATGGATTGTGCATTGATTCCTGACTTTCAATGGATTGTGCATTGATTCCTGACTTTCACTAGATTGTGCATTGATTCCTGACTTTCACCAGATTGTGCATAGGTTCCTGACTTTCAATGGATTGTGCATTGATTCCTGACTTTCACTAGATTATTCATTGATTTATGACTTTCACTGGATTATGCATTGATTCCTCACTTTCAATGGATTGTACATTGGTTCCTGACTTTCACTAGATTGTGCATTGATTCCTGAATTTCACTAGATTATTCATTGTTTCCTGAGTTTCACTAGATTGTGCATTGATTCCCGACTTTCAATGCATTGTGCATTGATTTCTGACTTTCACTAGATTGTGCATTGATTCCTGACTTTCACTAGATTGTGCATTGATTCCTGACTTTCACTAGATTGTGCATTGATTCCTGACTTTCACTAGATTGTGCATTGCTTCCCGACTTTCAATGGATTGTGCATTGATTCCCGACTTTCACTAGATTGTGCATTTATTTCTGACTTTCACTAGATTGTGCATTGAATCCTGACTTTCACTAGATTGTGCATTGATTCCTGACTTTCACTAGATTGTGCATTGATTCCTGACTTTCACTAGATTGTGCATTGATTCCTGAATTTCACTAGATTGTGCATTGATTCCTGACTTTCAGTAGATTGTGCATAGATTCCTGACTTTCACTAGATTGTACATTGATTCTTGACTTTAACTAGATTGTGCATTGATTCCCGACTTTCAATGGATTGTGCATTGATTTTTGACTTTCACTAGAGTGTGCATTGATTCCTGAATTTCAATGGATTGTACATTGATTCCTGACTTTCAGTAGACTGTGCATTGATTCCTGAATTTCACTAGATTATTCATTGATACCTGTATTTCACTTGATTGTGCATTGATTCCCGACTTTCAATGGATTGTGCATTGGTTTCTGACATTCACTAGATTGTGCATTGATTCCTGACTTTCACTAGATTGTGCATTGATTCCTGACTTTCACTAGATTGTGCATTGTTTCCTGACTTTCACTAGATTGTGCATTGATTCCTGACTTTCACTAGATTGTGCATTGATTCCTGAATTTCACTAGATTGTGCATAGATTCCTGACTTTCACTAGATTGTGCATAGATTCCTGACTTTCACTAGATTGTGCATTGATTCCTGACTTTCACTAGATTGTGCATTGATTCCTGACTTTCACTAGATTGTGCATTGATTCCTGACTTTGAATGGATTGTACTATGATTCCTGACTTTCACTAGATTATTCATTGATTCCTGACTTTCACGAGATTGTGCATTGATTCCTGACTTTCACTAGATTATTCATTGATTCCTGACTTTCACTAGATTGTGCAATGATGCCTGACTTTCTCTGGATTGTGCATTGACTCACGACTTTCACTAGATTGTGCATTGCTTCCTGACTTTCACAAGATTATTCATTGATTCCTGACTTTCACTAGATTGTGCATTGATTCCTGACTTTCACCAGATTATTAATTGATTCCTGACTTTCGCCAGATTGTGCATTGATTCCTGACTTTAACTAGATTGTGCATAGATTCCTGACTTTCACTAGATTGTGCATTGATTCCTGACTTTAACTAGATTGTGCATTGATTCCCGACTTTCAATAGATTGTGCATTGATTCCTGAATTTCACTAGAATGTGCATTGATTCCTGACATTCACTAGATTGTGCATAGATTCCTGACTTTCACTAGGTTGTGCATTGATTCCAGAATTGACTAGATTGTGCATAGATTCCTGACTTTCATTAGATTGTGCATTGATTCCTGACTTTCAATGGATTGTGCATTGATTCCTGACTTTCACTAGATTATTCATTGATTCCTTACTTTCACTAGATTGTGCATTGATTCTTGACTTTCACTAGATTATTAATTGATTCCTGACTTTCACTAGATTGTGCATTGATTCCTGACTTTCACTAGATTATTAATAGATTCATGACTTTCACTAGATTGTGCATTGATTCCTGACTTTAACTAGATTGTGCATAGATTCCTGACTTTCACTAGATTGTGCATTGATTCCTGACTTTCACTAGATTGTGCATAGATTCCTGACTTTCAATGGATTGTGCATTGATTCCTGACTTTCACTAGATGGTGCATTGATTCCTGAATTTCACTAGATTATTCATTGATTCCTGACTTTCACTAGATTGTGCATTGATTCCCGACTTTCAATGGATTGTGCATTGATTTTTGACTTTCACTAGATTGTGCATTGATTCCTGACTTTCACTAGATTGTGCATTGATTCCAGACTTTCACTAGATTGTGCATTGATTCCTGACTTTCACTAGATTGTGCATTGATTCCTGACTTTCACTAGATTATTCGTTGATTCCTGACTTTCAATGGATTGTGCATTGATTCCTGACTTTCACTAGATTGTGCATTGATTCCTGACTTTCACCAGATTGTGCATAGGTTCCTGACTTTCAATGGATTGTGCATTGATTCCTGACTTTCACTAGATTATTCATTGATTCCTGACTTTCACTAGATTGTGCATTCATTCCTGACTTTCAATGGATCGTACATTGATTTCTGACTTTCACTAGATTGTGCATTGATTCCTGAATTTCACTAGATTATTCATTGATTCCTGAGTTTCACTAGATTGTGCATTGATTCCCGACTTTCAATGGATTGTGCATTGATTTCTGACTTTCACTAGATTGTGCATTGATTCCTGTCTTTAACTAGATTGTGCATTGATTCCTGACTTTCACTAGATTGTGCATTGATTCCTGACTTTCACTAGATTGTGCATTGCTTCCCGACGTTCAATGGATTGTGCATTGATTCCCGACTTTCACTAGATTGTGCATTTATTCCTGACTTTCACTAGATTGTGCATTGATTCCTGACTTTCACTAGATTGTGCATTGATTCCTGAATTTCACTAGATTGTGCTTTGATTCCTGACTTTCACTAGATTGTGCATAGATTCCTGACTTTCACTAGATTGTGCATTGATTCCTGACTTTCACTAGATTGTGCATAGATTCCTGACTTTCAATGGATTGTGCATTGATTCCTGACTTTCACTAGATGGTGCATTGATTCCTGAATTTCACTAGATTATTCATTGATTCCTGACTTTCACTAGATTGTGCATTGATTCCCGACTTTCAATGGATTGTGCATTGATTTTTGACTTTCACTAGATTGTGCATTGATTCCTGACTTTCACTAGATTGTGCATTGATTCCAGACTTTCACTAGATTGTGCATTGATTCCTGACTTTCAGTAGATTGTGCATTGATTCCTGACTTTCACTAGATTATTCGTTGATTCCTGACTTTCAATGGATTGTGCATTGATTCCTGACTTTCACTAGATTGTGCATTGATTCCTGACTTTCACCAGATTGTGCATAGGTTCCTGACTTTCAATGGATTGTGCATTGATTCCTGACTTTCACTAGATTATTCATTGATTCCTGACTTTCACTAGATTGTGCATTCATTCCTGACTTTCAATGGATTGTACATTGATTTCTGACTTTCACTAGATTGTGCATTGATTCCTGAATTTCACTAGATTATTCATTGATTCCTGAGTTTCACTAGATTGTGCATTGATTCCCGACTTTCAATGGATTGTGCATTGATTTCTGACTTTCACTAGATTGTGCATTGATTCCTGACTTTAACTAGATTGTGCATTGATTCCTGACTTTCACTAGATTGTGCATTGATTCCTGACTTTCACTAGATTGTGCATTGCTTCCCGATGTTCAATGGATTGTGCATTGATTCCCGACTTTCACTAGATTGTGCATTTATTCCTGACTTTCACTAGATTGTGCATTGATTCCTGACTTTCACTAGATTGTGCATTGATTCCTGAATTTCACTAGATTGTTCATTGATTCCTGACTTTCACTAGATTGTGCATAGATTCCTGACTTTCACTAGATTGTACATTGATTCCTTACTTTAACTAGATTGTGCATTGATTCCTGACTTTCACTAGATTGTGCATTGATTCCTGACTTTCAATGGATTGTGCATTGATTCCTGACTTTCACGAGATTATTCATTGATTACTGACTTTCACTAGATTGTGCATTGATTCCTGACTTTCACTAGATTATTCATTGATTCCTGACTTTCACTAGATTGTGCATCGATTCCTGACTTTCACTAGATTGTGCATTGATTCCTGACATTCACTAGATTGTGCATTGATTCCTGACTTTGAATGGATTGTGCATTGATTCCCGGCTTTCACTAGATTCTGCATTGATTCCCGACTTTCACGAGATGGTGCATTGATTCCCGACTTTCTCTAGATTGTGCATTGACTCCTGACTTTCACTAGATTGTGCATTGATTCCTGACTTTCACTAGATTGTGCATTGATTCATGACTTTCACTAGATTGTACATTGATTCCTGACTTTCAATGGATTGTGCACTGATTCCTGACTTTCAATGGATTGGGCATTGATTCCTGACTTTCACTAGATTGTGCAATGATTCCTGACTTTCACTAGATTGTGCATTGATTCCTGACATTCACTAGATTATGCATAGATTCCTGACTTTCACTGGATTGTGCATTGATTCCTGACTTTCACTAGATTGTGCATTGATTCCTGACTTTCACTAGATTGTGCGTTGATCCCTGACTTTCACCAGATTGTGCATTGATTCCTGACTTTCACTAGATTGTGCATTGATTCCTGATGTTCAATGGATTGTGCATTGATTCCTGACTTTCACTAGATTGTGCATTGCTTCCTGACTTTCACTAGATTGTGCATTGTTTCCTGACTTTCACTAGATTGTGCATTGATTCCTGACTTTCACTAGATTGTGCATAGATTCCTGACTTTCACTAGATTGTGCATTGATTCCTGACTTTCACTAGATTATTAATTGATTCCTGACTTTCACTAGATTGTGCATTGATTCCTGACTTTCACTAGATTATTAATTGATTCCTGACTTTCACTAGATTGTGCATTGATTGCTGACGTTAACTCGATTGTGCATAAATTCCTGACTTTCACTAGATTGTGCATTGATTCCTGACTTTCACGAGATTGTGCATAGATTCCTGACTTTCAATAGATTGTGCATTGATTCCTGACTTTCACTAGATTATTAATTGAATCCTGACTTTCACTAGATTGTCCATTGATTCCTGACTTTCACTAGATTGTGCATTGATTCCTGACTTTCACTAGATTGTGCATTGATTCCTGACTTTTACTAGATTATTCATTGATTCTTGACTTTCGCTAGATTGTGCATTGATTCCTGACTTTCAATGGATTGTGCATTGATTCCTGACTTTCACTAGATAGTGCATTGATTCCTGAATTTCACTAGATTATTCATTGATTCCTGGCTATCACTAGATTGTGCATTGATTCCCGACATTCAATGGATTGTGCATTGATTCCTGACTTTCAATGGATTGTGCATTGATTCCTGACTTTCACTAGATTGTGCATTGATTCCTGACTTTCACCAGATTGTGCATAGGTTCCTGACTTTCAATGGATTGTGCATTGATTCCTGACTTTCACTAGATTATTCATTGATTCCTGACTTTCACTGGATTGTGCATTGATTCCTGACTTTCAATGGATTGTACATTGGTTCCTGACTTTCACTAGATTGTGCATTGATTCCTGAATTTCACTAGATTATTCATTGTTTCCTGAGTTTCACTAGATTGTGCATTGATTCCCGACTTTCAATGCATTGTGCATTGATTTCTGACTTTCACTAGATTGTGCATTGATTCCTGACTTTCACTAGATTGTGCATTGATTCCTGACTTTCACTAGATTGTGCATTGATTCCTGACTTTCACTAGATTGTGCATTGCTTCCCGACTTTCAATGGATTGTGCATTGATTCCCGACTTTCACTAGATTGTGCATTTATTTCTGACTTTCACTAGATTGTGCATTGAATCCTGACTTTCACTAGATTGTGCATTGCTTCCTGACTTTCACTAGATTATGCATTGATTCCTGACTTTCACTAGATTGTGCATTGATTCCTGAATTTCACTAGATTGTGCATTGACTCCTGACTTTCAGTAGATTGTGCATAGATTCCTGACTTTCACTAGATTGTACATTGATTCTTGACTTTAACTAGATTGTGCATTGATTCCCGACTTTCAATGGATTGTGCATTGATTTTTGACTTTCACTAGAGTGTGCATTGATTCCTGACTTTCACTAGATTGTGCATTGATTCCTGACTTTCTCTAGATTGTGCATTGATTCCTGACTTTCAGTAGATTATTCATTGATTCCTGACTTTCACTAGATTGTGCATTGATTCCTGACTTTCAATGGATTGTACATTGATTCCTGACTTTCACTAGACTGTGCATTGATTCCTGAATTTCACTAGATCATTCATTGATACCTGTGTTTCACTTGATTGTGCATTGATTCCCGACTTTCAATGGATTGTGCATTGGTTTCTGACATTCACTAGATTGTGCATTGATTCCTGACTTTCACTAGATTGTGCATTGATTCCTGACTTTCACTAGATTGTGCATTGTTTCCTGACTTTCACTAGATTGTGCATTGATTCCTGACTTTCACTAGATTGTGCATTGATTCCTGAATTTCACTAGATTGTGCATAGATTCCTGACTTTCACTAGATTGTGCATAGATTCCTGACTTTCACTAGATTGTGCATTGATTCCTGACTTTCACTAGATTGTGCATTGATTCCTGACTTTCACTAGATTGTGCATTGATTCCTGACTTTGAATGGATTGTACTATGATTCCTGACTTTCACTAGATTATTCATTGATTCCTGACTTTCACGAGATTGTGCATTGATTCCTGACTTTCACTAGATTATTCATTGATTCCTGACTTTCACTAGATTGTGCAATGATGCCTGACTTTCACTGGATTGTGCATTGATTCACGACTTTCACTAGATTGTGCATTGATTCCTGACTTTCACTAGATTGTGCATTGATTCCTGACCTTCACTAGATTATTCATTGATTCCTGACTTTCAATGGATTGTGCATTGATTCCTGACTTTCACAAGATTATTCATTGATTCCTGACTTTCACTAGATTGTGCATTGATTCCTGACTTTCACTAGATTATTAATTGATTCCTGACTTTCACTATATTGTGCATTGATTCCTGACTTTCACTCGATTATTAATTGATTCCTGACTTTCACCAGATTGTGCATTGATTCCTGACTTTCACTAGATTGTGCATTGATTCCTGACTTTCACTAGATTGTGCATTGATTCCTGACTTTCACTAGATTGTGCATTGCTTCCCGACTTTCAATGGATTGTGCATTGATTCCCGACTTTCACTAGATTGTGCATTTATTTCTGACTTTCACTAGATTGTGCATTGAATCCTGACTTTCACTAGATTGTGCATTGATTCCTGACTTTCACTAGATTGTGCATTGATTCCTGACTTTCACTAGATTGTGCATTGATTCCTGACTTTCAGTAGATTGTGCATAGATTCCTGACTTTCACTAGATTGTACATTGATTCTTGACTTTAACTAGATTGTGCATTGATTCCCGACTTTCAATGGATTGTGCATTGATTTTTGACTTTCACTAGAGTGTGCATTGATTCCTGAATTTCAATGGATTGTACATTGATTCCTGACTTTCAGTAGACTGTGCATTGCTTCCTGAATTTCACTAGATTATTCATTGATACCTGTGTTTCACTTGATTGTGCATTGATTCCCGACTTTCAATGGATTGTGCATTGGTTTCTGACATTCACTAGATTGTGCATTGATTCCTGACTTTCACTAGATTGTGCATTGATTCCTGACTTTCACTAGATTGTGCATTGTTTCCTGACTTTCACTAGATTGTGCATTGATTCCTGACTTTCACTAGATTGTGCATTGATTCCTGACTTTCACTAGATTGTGCATTGATTCCTGACTTTCACTAGATTGTGCATTGATTCCTGACTTTGAATGGATTGTACTATGATTCCTGACTTTCACTAGATTATTCATTGATTCCTGACTTTCACGAGATTGTGCATTGATTCCTGACTTTCACTAGATTATTCATTGATTCCTGACTTTCACTAGATTGTGCAATGATGCCTGACTTTCACTGGATTGTGCATTGACTCACGACTTTCACTAGATTGTGCATTGCTTCCTGACTTTCACAAGATTATTCATTGATTCCTGACTTTCACTAGATTGTGCATTGATTCCTGACTTTCACCAGATTATTAATTGATTCCTGACTTTCGCCAGATTGTGCATTGATTCCTGACTTTAACTAGATTGTGCATAGATTCCTGACTTTCACTAGATTGTGCATTGATTCCTGACTTTAACTAGATTGTGCATTGATTCCCGACTTTCAATAGATTGTGCATTGATTCCTGAATTTCACTAGAATGTGCATTGATTCCTGACATTCACTAGATTGTGCATAGATTCCTGACTTTCACTAGGTTGTGCATTGATTCCAGAATTGACTAGATTGTGCATAGATTCCTGACTTTCATTAGATTGTGCATTGATTCCTGACTTTCAATGGATTGTGCATTGATTCCTGACTTTCACTAGATTATTCATTGATTCCTTACTTTCACTAGATTGTGCATTGATTCTTGACTTTCACTAGATTATTAATTGATTCCTGACTTTCACTAGATTGTGCATTGATTCCTGACTTTCACTAGATTATTAATAGATTCATGACTTTCACTAGATTGTGCATTGATTCCTGACTTTAACTAGATTGTGCATAGATTCCTGACTTTCACTAGATTGTGCATTGATTCCTGACTTTCACTAGATTGTGCATAGATTCCTGACTTTCAATGGATTGTGCATTGATTCCTGACTTTCACTAGATGGTGCATTGATTCCTGAATTTCACTAGATTATTCATTGATTCCTGACTTTCACTAGATTGTGCATTGATTCCCGACTTTCAATGGATTGTGCATTGATTTTTGACTTTCACTAGATTGTGCATTGATTCCTGACTTTCACTAGATTGTGCATTGATTCCAGACTTTCACTAGATTGTGCATTGATTCCTGACTTTCACTAGATTGTGCATTGATTCCTGACTTTCACTAGATTATTCGTTGATTCCTGACTTTCAATGGATTGTGCATTGATTCCTGACTTTCACTAGATTGTGCATTGATTCCTGACTTTCACCAGATTGTGCATAGGTTCCTGACTTTCAATGGATTGTGCATTGATTCCTGACTTTCACTAGATTATTCATTGATTCCTGACTTTCACTAGATTGTGCATTCATTCCTGACTTTCAATGGATTGTACATTGATTTCTGACTTTCACTAGATTGTGCATTGATTCCTGAATTTCACTAGATTATTCATTGATTCCTGAGTTTCACTAGATTGTGCATTGATTCCCGACTTTCAATGGATTGTGCATTGATTTCTGACTTTCACTAGATTGTGCATTGATTCCTGTCTTTAACTAGATTGTGCATTGATTCCTGACTTTCACTAGATTGTGCATTGATTCCTGACTTTCACTAGATTGTGCATTGCTTCCCGACGTTCAATGGATTGTGCATTGATTCCCGACTTTCACTAGATTGTGCATTTATTCCTGACTTTCACTAGATTGTGCATTGATTCCTGACTTTCACTAGATTGTGCATTGATTCCTGAATTTCACTAGATTGTGCTTTGATTCCTGACTTTCACTAGATTGTGCATAGATTCCTGACTTTCACTAGATTGTGCATTGATTCCTGACTTTCACTAGATTGTGCATAGATTCCTGACTTTCAATGGATTGTGCATTGATTCCTGACTTTCACTAGATGGTGCATTGATTCCTGAATTTCACTAGATTATTCATTGATTCCTGACTTTCACTAGATTGTGCATTGATTCCCGACTTTCAATGGATTGTGCATTGATTTTTGACTTTCACTAGATTGTGCATTGATTCCTGACTTTCACTAGATTGTGCATTGATTCCAGACTTTCACTAGATTGTGCATTGATTCCTGACTTTCACTAGATTGTGCATTGATTCCAGACATTCACTAGATTGTGCATTGATTCCTGACTTTCACTAGATTGTGCATTGATTCCTGACTTTCACTAGATTATTCGTTGATTCCTGACTTTCAATGGATTGTGCATTGATTCCTGACTTTCACTAGATTGTGCATTGATTCCTGACTTTCACCAGATTGTGCATAGGTTCCTGACTTTCAATGGATTGTGCATTGATTCCTGACTTTCACTAGATTATTCATTGATTCCTGACTTTCACTAGATTGTGCATTCATTCCTGACTTTCAATGGATTGTACATTGATTTCTGACTTTCACTAGATTGTGCATTGATTCCTGAATTTCACTAGATTATTCATTGATTCCTGAGTTTCTCTAGATTGTGCATTGATTCCCGACTTTCAATGGATTGTGCATTGATTTCTGACTTTCACTAGATTGTGCATTGATTCCTGACTTTAACTAGATTGTGCATTGATTCCTGACTTTCACTAGATTGTGCATTGATTCCTGACTTTCACTAGATTGTGCATTGCTTCCCGACGTTCAATGGATTGTGCATTGATTCCCGACTTTCACTAGATTGTGCATTTATTCCTGACTTTCACTAGATTGTGCATTGATTCCTGACTTTCACTAGATTGTGCATTGATTCCTGAATTTCACTAGATTGTTCATTGATTCCTGACTTTCACTAGATTGTGCATAGATTCCTGACTTTCACTAGATTGTACATTGATTCCTGACTTTCACTAGATTGTGCATTGCTTCCTGACTTTCACTAGATTGTGCATTGTTTGCTGACTTTCAATGGATTGTGCATTGATTCCTGACTTTCACGAGATTATTCATTGATTACTGACTTTCACTAGATTGTGCATTGATTCCTGACTTTCACTAGATTATTCATTGATTCCTGACTTTCACTAGATTGTGCATCGATTCCTGACTTTCACTAGATTGTGCATTGATTCCTGACATTCACTAGATTCTGCATTGATTCCCGACTTTCACGAGATGGTGCATTGATTCCCGACTTTCTCTAGATTGTGCATTGACTCCTGACTTTCACTAGATTGTGCATTGATTCCTGACTTTCACTAGATTGTGCATTGATTCATGACTTTCACTAGATTGTACATTGATTCCTGACTTTCAATGGATTGTGCACTGATTCCTGACTTTCAATGGATTGGGCATTGATTCCTGACTTTCACTAGATTGTGCAATGATTCCTGACTTTCACTAGATTGTGCATTGATTCCTGACATTCACTAGATTATGCATAGATTCCTGACTTTCACTGGATTGTGCATTGATTCCTGACTTTCACTAGATTGTGCATTGATTCCTGACTTTCACTAGATTGTGCGTTGATCCCTGACTTTCACCAGATTGTGCATTGATTCCTGACTTTCACTAGATTGTGCATTGATTCCTGATGTTCAATGGATTGTGCATTGATTCCTGACTTTCACTAGATTGTGCATTGCTTCCTGACTTTCACTAGATTGTGCATTGTTTCCTGACTTTCACTAGATTGTGCATTGATTCCTGACTTTCACTAGATTGTGCATTGATTCCTGAATTTCACTAGATTGTGCATAGATTCCTGACTTTCACTAGATTGTGCATAGATTCCTGACTTTCACTAGATTGTGCATTGATTCCTGACTTTCACTAGATTATTAATTGATTCCTGACTTTCACTAGATTGTGCATTGATTCCTGACTTTCACTAGATTATTAATTGATTCCTGACTTTCACTAGATTGTGCATTGATTGCTGACGTTAACTCGATTGTGCATAAATTCCTGACTTTCACTAGATTGTGCATTGATTCCTGACTTTCACGAGATTGTGCATAGATTCCTGACTTTCAATAGATTGTGCATTGATTCCTGACTTTCACTAGATTATTAATTGAATCCTGACTTTCACTAGATTGTCCATTGATTCCTGACTTTCACTAGATTGTGCATTGATTCCTGACTTTCACTAGATTGTGCATTGATTCCTGACTTTTACTAGATTATTCATTGATTCTTGACTTTCGCTAGATTGTGCATTGATTCCTGACTTTCAATGGATTGTGCATTGATTCCTGACTTTCACTAGATAGTGCATTGATTCCTGAATTTCACTAGATTATTCATTGATTCCTGGCTATCACTAGATTGTGCATTGATTCCCGACATTCAATGGATTGTGCATTGATTCCTGACTTTCAATGGATTGTGCATTGATTCCTGACTTTCACTAGATTGTGCATTGATTCCTGACTTTCACCAGATTGTGCATAGGTTCCTGACTTTCAATGGATTGTGCATTGATTCCTGACTTTCACTAGATTATTCATTGATTCCTGACTTTCACTGGATTGTGCATTGATTCCTGACTTTCAATGGATTGTACATTGGTTCCTGACTTTCACTAGATTGTGCATTGATTCCTGAATTTCACTAGATTATTCATTGTTTCCTGAGTTTCACTAGATTGTGCATTGATTCCCGACTTTCAATGCATTGTGCATTGATTTCTGACTTTCACTAGATTGTGCATTGATTCCTGACTTTCACTAGATTGTGCATTGATTCCTGACTTTCACTAGATTGTGCATTGATTCCTGACTTTCACTAGATTGTGCATTGCTTCCCGACTTTCAATGGATTGTGCATTGATTCCCGACTTTCACTAGATTGTGCATTTATTTCTGACTTTCACTAGATTGTGCATTGAATCCTGACTTTCACTAGATTGTGCATTGATTCCTGACTTTCACTAGATTATGCATTGATTCCTGACTTTCACTAGATTGTGCATTGATTCCTGAATTTCACTAGATTGTGCATTGACTCCTGACTTTCAGTAGATTGTGCATAGATTCCTGACTTTCACTAGATTGTACATTGATTCTTGACTTTAACTAGATTGTGCATTGATTCCCGACTTTCAATGGATTGTGCATTGATTTTTGACTTTCACTAGAGTGTGCATTGATTCCTGACTTTCACTAGATTGTGCATTGATTCCTGACTTTCTCTAGATTGTGCATTGATTCCTGACTTTCAGTAGATTATTCATTGATTCCTGACTTTCACTAGATTGTGCATTGATTCCTGACTTTCAATGGATTGTACATTGATTCCTGACTTTCACTAGACTGTGCATTGATTCCTGAATTTCACTAGATCATTCATTGATACCTGTGTTTCACTTGATTGTGCATTGATTCCCGACTTTCAATGGATTGTGCATTGGTTTCTGACATTCACTAGATTGTGCATTGATTCCTGACTTTCACTAGATTGTGCATTGATTCCTGACTTTCACTAGATTGTGCATTGTTTCCTGACTTTCACTAGATTGTGCATTGATTCCTGACTTTCACTAGATTGTGCATTGATTCCTGAATTTCACTAGATTGTGCATAGATTCCTGACTTTCACTAGATTGTGCATAGATTCCTGACTTTCACTAGATTGTGCATTGATTCCTGACTTTCACTAGATTGTGCATTGATTCCTGACTTTCACTAGATTGTGCATTGATTCCTGACTTTGAATGGATTGTACTATGATTCCTGACTTTCACTAGATTATTCATTGATTCCTGACTTTCACGAGATTGTGCATTGATTCCTGACTTTCACTAGATTATTCATTGATTCCTGACTTTCACTAGATTGTGCAATGATGCCTGACTTTCACTGGATTGTGCATTGATTCACGACTTTCACTAGATTGTGCATTGATTCCTGACTTTCACTAGATTGTGCATTGATTCCTGACCTTCACTAGATTATTCATTGATTCCTGACTTTCAATGGATTGTGCATTGATTCCTGACTTTCACAAGATTATTCATTGATTCCTGACTTTCACTAGATTGTGCATTGATTCCTGACTTTCACTAGATTATTAATTGATTCCTGACTTTCACTATATTGTGCATTGATTCCTGACTTTCACTCGATTATTAATTGATTCCTGACTTTCACCAGATTGTGCATTGATTCCTGACTTTAACTAGATTGTGCATAGATTCCTGACTTTGACTAGATTGTGCATTGATTCCTGACTTTAACTAGATTGTGCATTGATTCCCGACTTTCACTAGATTGTGCATTTATTCCTGAATTTCACGAGATTGTGCATTGATTCCAGAATTGACTAGATTGTGCATAGATTCCTGACTTTCATTAGATTGTGCATTGATTCCTGACTTTCAATGGATTGTGCATTGATTCCTGACTTTCACTAGATTATTCATTGATTCCTTACTTTCACTAGATTGTGCATTGATTCTTGACTTTCACTAGATTATTAATAGATTCATGACTTTCACTAGATTGTGCATTGATTCCTGACTTTAACTAGATTGTGCATAGATTCCTGACTTTCACTAGATTGTGCATTGATTCCTGACTTTCACTAGATTGTGCATTGATTCCTGACTTTCACGAGATTATTCATTGATTCCTGACTTTCACTAGATTGTGCATTGATTCCCGACTTTCACTAGATTGTGCATTGATTCCTGACTTTCACTAGATTATGCATGGATTCCTGACATTTGCTAGATTGTGCATTGATTCCTGACTTTCAATGGATTGTGCATTGATTCCTGACTTTCACTAGATTGTGCATTGATTCCTGAATTTCACTAGATTATTCATTGATTCCTGACGTTCACTAGATTGTGCATTGATTCTCGACTTTCAAAGGATTGTGCATTGATTTCTGACTTTCACTGGATTGTGCATTGATTCCTGACTTTCACTAGATTGTGCACTGATTCCTGACTTTCACTAGATTGTGCATTGATTCCTGACTTTGACTAGATTGTGCATTGACTCCTGACTTTCACTAGATCATTCATTGATTCCTGACATTCAATGGATTGTGCATTGATTCCTGACTTTCACTAGATTGTGCATTGATTCCTGACTTTCGCTAGATTGTGCATAGGTTCCTGACTTTCAATGGATTGTGCATTGATTCCTGACATTCAGTAGATTATTCATTGATTCCTGACTTTCACTAGATTGTGCATTGATTCCTGACTTTCAATGGATTGTGCATTGATTCCTGACTTTCACTAGATTGGGCATTGATTCCTGGATTTCAATAGATTCTTCATTGATTCCTGACTTTAACTAGATTGTTCATTGATTCCCGACTTTCCATGGATTGTGCATTGATTTCTGACTTTCACTAGATTGTGCATTGATTCCTGACCTTCACTAGATTGTGCATTGATTCCTGACTTTCACTAGATTGTGCATAGATTCCTGAATTTCACTAGATTGTGCATTGATTCCAGAATTTGACTAGATTGTGCATAGATTCCTGACTTTCACTAGATTTTTCATTGATTCCTGACTTTCAATGGACTGTGCATTGCTTCCTGACTTTCAGAAGATTATTCATTGATTCCTGACTTTCACTAGATTATTAATTGATTCCTGACTTTCGCCAGATTGTGCATTGATTCCTGACTTTAACTAGATTGTGCATAGATTCCTGACTTTCACTAGATTGTGCATTGATTCCTGACTTTAACTAGATTGTGCATTGATTCCCGACTTTCAATAGATTGTGCATTGATTCCTGAATTTCACTAGATTGTGCATTGATTCCTGACATTCACTAGATTGTGCATAGATTCCTGACTTTCACGAGGTTGTGCATTGATTCCAGAATTGACTAGATTGTGCATAGATTCCTGACTTTCATTAGATTGTGCATTGATTCCTGACTTTCAATGGATTGTGCATTGATTCCTGACTTTCACTAGATTATTCATTGATTCCTTACTTTCACTAGATTGTGCATTGATTCTTGACTTTCACTAGATTATTAATTGATTCCTGACTTTCACTAGATTGTGCATTGATTCCTGACTTTCACTAGATTATTAATATATTCATGACTTTCACTAGATTGTGCATTGATTCCTGACTTTAACTAGATTGTGCATAGATTCCTGACTTTCACTAGATTGTGCATTGATTCCTGACTTTCACTAGATTGTGCATAGATTCCTGACTTTCAATGGATTGTGCATTGATTCCTGACTTTCACTAGATTGTGCATTGATTCCTGAATTTCACTAGATTATTCATTGATTCCTGACTTTCACTAGATTGTGCATTGATTCCCGACTTTCAATGGATTGTGCATTGATTTTTGACTTTCACTAGATTGTGCATTGATTCCTGACTTTCACTAGATTGTGCATTGATTCCAGACTTTCACTAGATTGTGCATTGATTCCTGACATTCACTAGATTGTGCATTGATTCCTGACTTTCACTAGATTATTCGTTGATTCCTGACTTTCAATGGATTGTGCATTGATTCCTGACTTTCACTAGATTGTGCATTGATTCCTGACTTTCACCAGATTGTGCATAGGTTCCTGACTTTCAATGGATTGTGCATTGATTCCTGACTTTCACTAGATTATTCATTGATTACTGACTTTCACTAGATTGTGCATTCATTCCTGACTTTCAATGGATTGGACATTGATTTCTGACTTTCACTAGATTGTGCATTGATTCCTGAATTTCACAAGATTATTCATTGATTCCTGAGTTTCACTAGATTGTGCATTGATTCCCGACTTTCAATGGATTGTGCATTGATTTCTGACTTTCACTAGATTGTGCATTGATTCCTGACTTTAACTAGATTGTGCATTGATTCCTGACTTTCACTAGATTGTGCATTGATTCCTGACTTTCACTAGATTGTGCATTGCTTCCCGACGTTCAATGGATTGTGCATTGATTCTCGAATTTCACTAGATTGTGCATTTATTCCTGACTTTCACTAGATTGTGCATTGATTCCTGACTTTCACTAGATTGTGCATTGATTCCTGACTTTCAATGGATTGTGCATTGATTCCTGACTTTCACGAGATTATTCATTGATTACTGACTTTCACTAGATTGTGCATTGATTCCTGACTTTCACTAGATTATTCATTGATTCCTGACTTTCACTAGATTGTGCATCGATTCCTGACTTTCACTAGATTGTGCATTGATTCCTGACATTCACTAGATTGTGCATTGATTTCTGACTTTCAATGGATTGTGCATTGATTCCCGGCTTTCACTAGATTCTGCATTGATTCCTGACTTTCACGAGATGGTGCATTGATTCCCGACTTTCTCTAGATCGTGCATTGACTCCTGACTTTCACTAGATTGTGCATTGATTCCTGACTTTCACTAGATTGTGCATTGATTCATGACTTTCACTAGATTGTACATTGATTCCTGACTTTCAATGGATTGTGCACTGATTCCTGACTTTCACTAGATTGTGCATTGATTCCTGACTTTCAATGGATTGGGCATTGATTCCTGACTTTCACTAGATTGTGCAATGATTCCTGACTTTCACTAGATTGTGCATTGATTCCTGACATTCACTAGATTATGCATAGATTCCTGACTTTCACTAGATTGTGCATTGATTCCTGACTTTCACTAGATTGTGCATTGATTCCTGACTTTCACTAGATTGTGCGTTGATCCCTGACTTTCACCAGATTGTGCATTGATTCCTGACTTTCACTAGATTGTGCATTGATTCCTGATGTTCAATGGATTGTGCATTGATTCCTGACTTTCACTAGATTGTGCATTGCTTCCTGACTTTCACTAGATTGTGCATTGTTTCCTGACTTTCACTAGATTGTGCATTGATTCCTGACTTTCACTAGATTGTGCATTGATTCCTGAATTTCACTAGATTGTGCATAGATTCCTGACTTTCACTAGATTGTGCATAGATTCCTGACTTTCACTAGATTGTGCATTGATTCCTGACTTTCACTAGATTATTAATTGATTCCTGACTTTCACTAGATTGTGCATTGGTTCCTGACTTTCACTAGATTATTAATTGATTCCTGACT
Organism: Somniosus microcephalus; assembly: GCF_052327205.1. Taxonomy (NCBI): domain Eukaryota; kingdom Metazoa; phylum Chordata; class Chondrichthyes; order Squaliformes; family Somniosidae; genus Somniosus; species Somniosus microcephalus. The sequence goes on along the minus strand of NW_028225684.1, from coordinate 192,640 downwards.
TTCACAAGATTGTGCATTGATTCCTGAATTTCACTAGATTGTGCATTGATTCCTGACTTTCACTAGATTGTGCATAGATTCCTGACTTTCACTAGATTGTACATTGATTCCTTACTTTAACTAGATTGTGCATTGATTCCTGACTTTCACTAGATTGTGCATTGATTCCTGACTTTCAATGGATTGTGCGTTGATTCCTGACTTTCACGAGATTATTCATTGATTACTGACTTTCACTAGATTGTGCATTGATTCCTGACTTTCACTAGATTATTCATTGATTCCTGACTTTCACTACATTGTGCATCGATTCCTGACTTTCACTAGATTGTGCATTGATTCCTGACATTCACTAGATTGTGCATTGATTTCTGACTTTCAATGGATTGTGCATTGATTCCCGGCTTTCACTAGATTGTGCATTGATTCCCGACTTTCATGAGATGGTGCATTGATTCCCGACTTTCTCTAGATTGTGCATTGACTCCTGACTTTCACTAGATTGTGCATTGATTCCTGACTTTCACTAGATTGTGCATTGATTCATGACTTTCACTAGATTGTACATTGATTCCTGACTTTCAATGGATTGTGCACTGATTCCTGACTTTCACCAGATTGTGCATTGATTCCTGACTTTCAATGGATTGGGCATTGATTCCTGACTTTCACTAGATTGTGCAATGATTCCTGACTTACACTAGATTGTGCATTGATTCCTGACATTCACTAGATTATGCATAGATTCCTGACTTTCACTAGATTGTGCATTGATTCCTGACTTTCACTAGATTGTGCATTGATTCCTGACTTTCACTAGATTGTGCGTTGATCCCTGACTTTCACCAGATTGTGCATTGATTCCTGACTTTCACTAGATTGTGCATTGATTCCTGATGTTCAATGGATTGTGCATTGATTCCTGACTTTCACTAGATTGTGCATTGCTTCCTGACTTTCACTAGATTGTGCATTGATTCCTGACTTTCACTAGATTGTGCATTGATTCCTGAATTTCACTAGATTGTGCATAGATTCCTGACTTTCACTAGATTGTGCATAGATTCCTGACTTTCACTAGATTGTGCATTGATTCCTGACTTTCACTAGATTATTAATTGATTCCTGACTTTCACTAGATTGTGCATTGATTCCTGACTTTCACTAGATTATTAATTGATTCCTGACTTTCACAAGATTGTGCATTGATTGCTGACTTTAACTAGATTGTGCATAAATTCCTGACTTTCACTAGATTGTGCATTGATTCCTGACTTTCACTAGATTGTGCATAGATTCCTGACTTTCAATAGATAGTGCATTGATTCCTGACTTTCACTAGATTATTAATTGAATCCTGACTTTCACTAGATTGTCCATTGATTCCTGACTTTCACTAGATTGTGCATTGATTCCTGACTTTCACTAGATTGTGCATTGATTCCTGACTTTTACTAGATTATTCATTGATTCTTGACTTTCGCTAGATTGTGCATTGATTCCTGACTTTCAATGGATTGTGCATTGATTCCTGACTTTCACCAGATAGTGCATTGATTCGTGAATTTCACTAGATTATTCATTGATTCCTGGCTATCACTAGATTGTGCATTGATTCCCGACATTCAATGGATTGTGCATTGATTCCTGACTTTCAATGGATTGTGCATTGATTCCTGACTTTCACTAGATTGTGCATTGATTCCTGACTTTCACCAGATTGTACATTGGTTCCTGACTTTCACTAGATTGTGCATTGATTCCTGAATTTCACTAGATTATTCATTGATTCCTGAGTTTCACTAGATTGTGCATTGATTCCCGACTTTCAATGCATTGTGCATTGATTTCTGACTTTCACTAGATTGTGCATTGATTCCTGACTTTCACTAGATTGTGCATTGCTTCCCGACTTTCAATGGATTGTGCATTGATTCCCGACTTTCACTAGATTGTGCATTTATTTCTGACTTTCACTAGATTGTGCATTGAATCCTGACTTTCACTAGATTGTGCATTGATTCCTGACTTTCACTAGATTGTGCATTGATTCCTGACTTTCACTAGATTGTGCATTGATTCCTGAATTTCACTAGATTGTGCATTGATTCCTGACTTTCAGTAGATTGTGCATAGATTCCTGACTTTCACTAGATTGTACATTGATTCTTGACTTTAACTAGATTGTGCATTGATTCCCGACTTTCAATGGATTGTGCATTGAGTTTTGACTTTCACCAGAGTGTGCATTGATTCCTGACTTTCACTAGATTGTGCATTGATTCCCGACTTTCAATGGATTGTGCATTGGTTTCTGACATTCACTAGATTGTGCATTGATTCCTGACTTTCACTAGATTGTGCATTGATTCCTGACTTTCACTAGATTGTGCATTGTTTCCTGACTTTCACTAGATTGTGCATTGATTCCTGACTTTCACTAGATTGTGCATTGATTCCTGAATTTCACTAGATTGTGCATAGATTCCTGACTTTCACTAGATTGTACATTGATTCCTTACTTTAACTAGATTGTGCATTGATTCCTGACTTTCACTAGATTGTGCATTGATTCTTGACTTTCACTAGATTATTAATTGATTCGTGACTTTCACTAGATTGTGCATTGATTCCTGACTTTCACTAGATTATTAATAGATTCATGACTTTCACTAGATTTTGCATTGATTCCTGACTTTAACTAGATTGTGCATAGATTCCTGACTTTCACTAGATTGTGCATTGATTCCTGACTTTCACTAGATTGTGCATAGATTCCTGACTTTCAATGGATTGTGCATTGATTCCTGACTTTCACTAGATTGTGCATTGATTCCTGAATTTCACTAGATTATTCATTGATTCCTGACTTTCACTAGATTGTGCATTGATTCCCGACTTTCAATGGATTGTGCATTGATTTTTGACTTTCACTAGATTGTGCATTGATTCCTGACTTTCACTAGATTGTGCATTGATTCCAGACTTTCACTAGATTGTGCATTGATTCCTGACTTTCACTAGATTGTGCATTGATTCCTGACTTTCACTAGATTATTCGTTGATTCCTGACTTTCAATGGATTGTGCATTGATTCCTGACTTTCACTAGATTGTGCATTGATTCCTGACTTTCACCAGATTGTGCATAGGTTCCTGACTTTCAATGGATTGTGCATTGATTCCTGACTTTCACTAGATTATTCATTGATTCCTGACTTTCACTAGATTGTGCATTCATTCCTGACTTTCAATGGATTGTACATTGATTTCTGACTTTCACTAGATTGTGCATTGATTCCTGAATTTCACTAGATTATTCATTGATTCCTGAGTTTCACTAGATTGTGCATTGATTCCCGACTTTCAATGGATTGTGCATTGATTACTGACTTTCACTAGATTGTGCATTGATTCCTGACTTTAACTAGATTGTGCATTGATTCCTGACTTTCACTAGATAGTGCATTGATTCCTGACTTTCACTAGATTGTGCATTGCTTCCCGACGTTCAATGGATTGTGCATTGATTCCGACTTTCACTAGATTGTGCATTTATTCCTGACTTTCACTAGATTGTGCATTGATTCCTGACTTTCACTAGATTGTGCATTGATTCCTGAATTTCACTAGATTGTGCATTGATTCCTGACTTTCACTAGATTGTGCATAGATTCCTGACTTTCACTAGATTGTACATTGATTCCTTACTTTAACTAGATTGTGCATTGATTCCTGACTTTCACTAGATTGTGCATTGATTCCTGACTTTCAATGGATTGTGCATTGATTCCTGACTTTCACGAGATTATTCATTGATTACTGACTTTCACTAGATTGTGCATTGATTCCTGACTTTCACTAGATTATTCATTGATTCCTGACTTTCACTAGATTGTGCATCGATTCCTGACTTTCACTAGATTGTGCATTGATTCCTGACATTCACTAGATTGTGCATTGATTTCTGACTTTCAATGGATTGTGCATTGATTCCCGGCTTTCACTAGATTCTGCATTGATTCCCGACTTTCACGAGATGGTGCATTGATTCCCGACTTTCTCTAGATTGTGCATTGACTCCTGACTTTCACTAGATTGTGCATTGATTCCTGACTTTCACTAGATTGTGCATTGATTCATGACTTTCACTAGATTGTACATTGATTCCTGACTTTCAATGGATTGTGCACTGATTCCTGACTTTCACTAGATTGTGCATTGATTCCTGACTTTCAATGGATTGGGCATTGATTCCTGACTTTCACTAGATTGTGCAATGATTCCTGACTTTCACTAGATTGTGCATTGATTCCTGACATTCATTAGATTATGCATAGATTCCTGACTTTCACTAGATTGTGCATTGATTCCTGACTTTCACTAGATTGTGCATTGATTCCTGACTTTCACTAGATTGTGCGTTGATCCCTGACCTTCACCAGATTGTGCATTGATTCCTGACTTTCACTAGATTGTGCATTGATTCCTGATGTTCAATGGATTGTGCATTGATTCCTGACTTTCACTAGATTGTGCATTGCTTCCTGACTTTCACTAGATTGTGCATTGTTTCCTGACTTTCACTAGATTGTGCATTGATTCCTGACTTTCACTAGATTGTGCATTGATTCCTGAATTTCACTAGATTGTGCATAGATTCCTGACATTCACTGGATTGTGCATAGATTCCTGACTTTCACTAGATTGTGCATTGATTCCTGACTTTCACTAGATTATTAATTGATTCCTGACTTTCACTAGATTGTGCATTGATTCCTGACTTTCACTAGATTATTAATTGATTCCTGACTTTCACTAGATTGTGCATTGATTGCTGACTTTAACTAGATTGTGCATTGCTTCCCGACGTTCAATGGATTGTGCATTGATTCCGACTTTCACTAGATTGTGCATTTATTCCTGACTTTCACTAGATTGTGCATTGATTCCTGACTTTCACTAGATTGTGCATTGATTCCTGAATTTCACTAGATTGTGCATTGATTCCTGACTTTCACTAGATTGTGCATAGATTCCTGACTTTCACTAGATTGTACATTGATTCCTTACTTTAACTAGATTGTGCATTGATTCCTGACTTTCACTAGATTGTGCATTGATTCCTGACTTTCAATGGATTGTGCATTGATTCCTGACTTTCACGAGATTATTCATTGATTACTGACTTTCACTAGATTGTGCATTGATTCCTGACTTTCACTAGATTATTCATTGATTCCTGACTTTCACTAGATTGTGCATCGATTCCTGACTTTCACTAGATTGTGCATTGATTCCTGACATTCACTAGATTGTGCATTGATTTCTGACTTTCAATGGATTGTGCATTGATTCCCGGCTTTCACTAGATTCTGCATTGATTCCCGACTTTCACGAGATGGTGCATTGATTCCCGACTTTCTCTAGATTGTGCATTGACTCCTGACTTTCACTAGATTGTGCATTGATTCCTGACTTTCACTAGATTGTGCATTGATTCATGACTTTCACTAGATTGTACATTGATTCCTGACTTTCAATGGATTGTGCACTGATTCCTGACTTTCACTAGATTGTGCATTGATTCCTGACTTTCAATGGATTGGGCATTGATTCCTGACTTTCACTAGATTGTGCAATGATTCCTGACTTTCACTAGATTGTGCATTGATTCCTGACATTCACTAGATTATGCATAGATTCCTGACTTTCACTAGATTGTGCATTGATTCCTGACTTTCACTAGATTGTGCATTGATTCCTGACTTTCACTAGATTGTGCGTTGATCCCTGACTTTCACCAGATTGTGCATTGATTCCTGACTTTCACTAGATTGTGCATTGATTCCTGATGTTCAATGGATTGTGCATTGATTCCTGACTTTCACTAGATTGTGCATTGCTTCCTGACTTTCACTAGATTGTGCATTGTTTCCTGACTTTCACTAGATTGTGCATTGATTCCTGACTTTCACTAGATTGTGCATTGATTCCTGAATTTCACTAGATTGTGCATAGATTCCTGACATTCACTGGATTGTGCATAGATTCCTGACTTTCACTAGATTGTGCATTGATTCCTGACTTTCACTAGATTATTAATTGATTCCTGACTTTCACTAGATTGTGCATTGATTCCTGACTTTCACTAGATTATTAATTGATTCCTGACTTTCACTAGATTGTGCATTGATTGCTGACTTTAACTAGATTGTGCATAAATTCCTGACTTTCACGAGATTGTGCATTGATTCCTGACTTTCACTAGATTGTGCATAGATTCCTGACTTTCAATAGATTGTGCATTGATTCCTGACTTTCACTAGATTATTGATTGAATCCTGACTTTCACTAGATTGTCCATTGATTCCTGACTTTCACTAGATTGTGCATTGATTCCTGACTTTCATTTGATTGTGCATTGATTCCTGACTTTTACTAGATTATTCATTGATTCTTGACTTTCGCTAGATTGTGCATTGATTCCTGACTTTCAATGGATTGTGCATTGATTCCTGACTTTCACTAGATAGTGCATTGATTCCTGAATTTCACTAGATTATTCATTGATTCCTGGCTATCACTAGATTGTGCATTGATTCCCGACATTCAATGGATTGTGCATTGATTCCTGACTTTCAATGGATTGTGCATTGATTCCTGACTTTCACTAGATTGTGCATTGATTCCTGACTTTCACCAGATTGTGCATAGGTTCCTGACTTTCAATGGATTGTGCATTGATTCCTGACTTTCACTAGATTATTCATTGATTCCTGACTTTCACTAGATTGTGCATTGATTCCTGACTTTCAATGGATTGTACATTGGTTCCTGACTTTCACTAGATTGTGCATTGATTCCTGAATTTCACTAGATTATTCATTGATTCCTGAGTTTCACTAGATTGTGCATTGATTCCCGACTTTCAATGCATTGTGCATTGATTTCTGACTTTCACTAGATTGTGCATTGCTTCCTGACTTTCACTAGATTGTGCATTGTTTCCTGACTTTCACTAGATTGTGCATTGATTCCTGACTTTCACTAGATTGTGCATTGATTCCTGAATTTCACTAGATTGTGCATAGATTCCTGACATTCACTGGATTGTGCATAGATTCCTGACTTTCACTAGATTGTGCATTGATTCCTGACTTTCACTAGATTATTAATTGATTCCTGACTTTCACTAGATTGTGCATTGATTCCTGACTTTCACTAGATTATTAATTGATTCCTGACTTTCACTAGATTGTGCATTGATTGCTGACTTTAACTAGATTGTGCATAAATTCCTGACTTTCACTAGATTGTGCATTGATTCCTGACTTTCACTAGATTGTGCATAGATTCCTGACTTTCAATAGATTGTGCATTGATTCCTGACTTTCACTAGATTATTAATTGAATCCTGACTTTCACTAGATTGTCCATTGATTCCTGACTTTCACTAGATTGTGCATTGATTCCTGACTTTCACTAGATTGTGCATTGATTCCTGACTTTTACTAGATTATTCATTGATTCTTGACTTTCGCTAGATTGTGCATTGATTCCTGACTTTCAATGGATTGTGCATTGATTCCTGACTTTCACTAGATAGTGCATTGATTCCTGAATTTCACTAGATTATTCATTGATTCCTGGCTATCACTAGATTGTGCATTGATTCCCGACATTCAATGGATTGTGCATTGATTCCTGACTTTCAATGGATTGTGCATTGATTCCTGGTTTTCACTAGATTGTGCATTGATTCCTGACTTTCACCAGATTGTGCATAGGTTCCTGACTTTCAATGGATTGTGCATTGATTCCTGACTTTCACTAGATTATTCATTGATTCCTGACTTTCACTAGATTGTGCATTGATTCCTGACATTCAATGGATTGTACATTGATTCCTGACTTTCACTAGACTGTGCATTGATTCCTGAATTTCACTAGATTATTCATTGATTCCTGTGTTTCACTTGATTGTGCATTGATTCCCGACTTTCAATGGATTGTGCATTGGTTTCTGACATTCACTAGATTGTGCATTGATTCCTGACTTTCACTAGATTGTGCATTGATTCCTGACTTTCACTAGATTGTGCATTGTTTCCTGACTTTCACTAGATTGTGCATTGATCCCTGACTTTCACTAGATTGTGCATTGATTCCTGAATTTCACTAGATTGTGCATAGATTCCTGACTTTCACTAGATTGTGCATAGATTTCTGACTTTCACTAGATTGTGCATTGATTCCCGACTTTCAATGGATTGTGCATTGAGTTTTGACTTTCACTAGAGTGTGCATTGATTCCTGACTTTCACTAGATTGTGCATTGATTCCTGACTTTCTCTAGATTGTGCATTGATTCCTGACTTTCAGTAGATTATTCATTGATTCCTGACTTTCACTAGATTGTGCATTGATTCCTGACTTTCAATGGATTGTACATTGATTCCTGACTTTCACTAGACTGTGCATTGATTCCTGAATTTCACTAGATTATTCATTGATTCCTGTGTTTCACTTGATTGTGCATTGATTCCCGACTTTCAATGGATTGTGCATTGGTTTCTGACATTCACTAGATTGTGCATTGATTCCTGACTTTCACTAGATTGTGCATTGATTCCTGACTTTCACTAGATTGTGCATTGTTTCCTGACTTTCACTAGATTGTGCATTGATCCCTGACTTTCACTAGATTGTGCATTGATTCCTGAATTTCACTAGATTGTGCATAGATTCCTGACTTTCACTAGATTGTGCATAGATTTCTGACTTTCACTAGATTGTGCATTGATTCCTGACTTTCACTAGATTGTGCATTGATTCCTGACTTTCACTAGATTGTGCATTGATTGCTGACTTTGAATGGATTGTACTATGATTCCTGACTTTCACTAGATTATTCATTGATTCCTGACTTTTACGAGATTGTGCATTGATTCCTGACTTTCACTAGATTATTCATTGATTCCTGACTTTCACTAGATTGTGCAATGATTCCTGACTTTCACTAGATTGTGCATTGACTCACGACTTTCACTAGATTGTGCATGGATTCCTGACTTTCACTAGATTGTGCATTGATTCCTGACTTTCAATGGATTGTGCATTGATTCCTGACTTTCACTAGATTGTGCATTGATTCCCAAGTTTCACTAGATTGTGCATTGATTCCTGACTTCACTAGATTGTGCATTGATTCCTGACTTTCACTAGATTGTGCATTGAATCCTGACTTTCACTAGATTGTGCATTGATTCCTGCCATTCACTAGATTGTGCATTGAATCCTGATTTTCAATGGATTGTGCATTGATTCCTGACTTTCACTAGATTGTGCATTGATTCCTGACTTTCAATGGATTGGGCATTGCTTGCTGACTTTCACTAGATTGTGCAATGATTCCTGACTTTCACTAGATTGTGCATTGATTCCTGACTTTCACTAGATTGTGCATTGATTCCTGACTTTCACTAGATTGTGCATTGATTCCTGACTTTCACTAGATTGTGCATTGATTCCTGACTTTCACTAGATTGTGCTTTGATTCCTGACTTTCACTAGATTGTGCATTGATTCCTGATGTTCAATGGATTGTGCATTGATTCCTTACGTTCTCTAGATTGTGCAATGATTCCTGACTTTCACTAGATTGTGCATTGATTCCTGACTTTCACTAGATTATTAATTGATTCCTGACTTTCACTCGATTGTGCATTGAATCATGACTTTCACTAGATTATTAATTGATTCCTGACTTTCACTAGATTGTGCATTGATTCCTGACTTTCAATGGATTGTGCATTGATTCCTGACTTTCACTAGATTGTGCATTGATTCCTGACTTTCACTAGATTGTGCATTGATTCCTGACTTTCACTAGATTATTAATTGATTCCTGACTTTCACTAGATTGTGCATTGATTCCTGACTTTCACTAGATTGTGCATTGATTCCTGACTTTCACTAGATTATTAATTGATTCCTGACTTTCACTAGATTGTCCATTGATTCCTGACTTTCACTAGATTGTGCATTGATTCCTGACTTTCACTAGATTGTGCATTGATTCCTGACTTTCACTAGATTATTCATTGATTCCTGACTTTCAATGGATTGTGCATTGATTCCTGACTTTCACTAGATTATTCATTGATTCTTGACTTTCGCTAGATTGTGCATTGATTCCTGACTTTCAATGGATTGTGCATTGATTCCTGACTTTCACTAGATTGTGCATTGATTCCTGAATTTCACTAGATTATTCATTGATTTTTGACGTTCACTAGATTGTGCATTGATTCACGACTTTCAATGGATTGTGCATTGATTTCTGACTTTCACTAGATTGTGCATTGATTCCTGACTTTCACTATATTGGCACTGATTCCTGACTTTCACTAGATTTTGCATTGATTCCTGACTTTGACTAGATTGTGCATTGATTCCTGACTTTCACTAGATTATTCATTGATTCCTGACATTCAATGGATTGTGCATTGGTTCCTGACTTTCACTAGATTGTGCATTGATTCCTGACTTTCACTAGAATGTGCATTGGTTCATGACTTTCAATGGATTGTGCATTGATTCCTGACTTTCACTAGATTGTGCATTGAATCCTGACTTTCACTAGATTATGCACAGATTCCTGACTTTCACTAGATTGTGCATTGATTCCTGACTTTCACTAGATTGTGCATTGATTCCTGACTTTCACTAGATTGTGCATTTATTCCTGACTTTCACTAGATTGTGCATTGATTCCTGACTTTCACTAGATTGTGCATTGATTGCTGACTGTCACTAGATTGTGCATTGATTCCTGATGTTCAATGGATTGTGCATTGATTCCTGACTTTCTCTAGATTGTGCAATGATTCCTGACTTTCACTAGATTGTGCATTGATTCCTGACTTTCACCAGATTATTAATTGATTCCTGACTTTCACTAGATTGTGCATTGATTCATGACTTTCACTAGATTATTAATTGATTCCTGACTTTCAATAGATTATTAATTGATTCCTGACTTTCACTAGATTGTGCATTGATTCCTGACTTTCAATGGATTGTGCATTGATTCCTGACTTTCACTAAATTATTAATTGATTCCTGACTTTCACTAGATTGTGCATTGATTCCTGACTTTCACTAGATTGTGCATTGATTCCTGACTTTCAGTAGATTATTAATTGATTCCTGACTTTCACTAGATTGTCCATTGATTCCTGACTTTCACTAGATTGTGCATTGATTCCTGACTTTCACTAGATTGTGCATTGATTCCTGACTTTCAATGGATTATTCATTGATTTCTGACTTTCACTAGATTGTGCATAGATTCCTGACTTTCACTAGATTGTACATTGATTCCTGACTTTAACTAGATTGTGCATTGATTCCTGACTTTCACTAGATTGTGCATTGATTCCTGACTTTCAATGGATTGTGCATTGATTCCTGACTTTCACTAGATTGTGCATTGATTCCTGACTTTCAATGGATTGTGCATTGATTCCCGACTTTCACTAGATTGTGCATTGATTCCTGACTTTCACGAGATGGTGCATTGATTCCCGACTTTCACTAGATTGTGCATTGATTCCTGACTTTCACTAGATTTTGCATTGATTCCTGACTTTCACTAGATTGTGCATTGATTCCTGACTTTCACTAGATTGTGCATTGATTCCTGACTTTCAATGGATTGTGCACTGATTCCTGACTTTCACTAGATGGTGCACTGATTCCTGACTTTCAATGGATTGGGCATTGAATCCTAACTTTCACTAGATTGTGCATAGATTCCTGACTTTCACTAGATTGTGCATAGATTCCTGACTTTCACTAGATTGTGCATTGATTCCTGACTTTCACTAGATTATTAATTGATCCCTGACTTTCACTAGATTGTGCATTGATTCCTGACTTTCACTAGATTATGCATAGATTCCTGACTTTCACTAGATTGTGCATTGATTCCTGACTTTCACTAGATTGTGCATTGAATCCTGACTTACACTAGATTGTGCATTGATTCCTGACTTTCACTAGATTGTGCATTGATTCCTGACTTTCACTAGATTGTGCATTGATTCCTGACTTTCACTAGATTGTGCTTTGATTCCTGACTTTCACTAGATTGTGCATTGATTCCTGATGTTCAATGGATTGTGCATTGATTCCTGACTTTCTCTAGATTGTGCAATGATTCCTGACTTTCACTAGATTGTGCATTGATTCCTGACTTTCACTAGATTATTAATTGATTCCTGACCTTCACTAGATTGTGCATTGATTCATGACTTTCACTAGATTATTAATTGATTCCTGACTTTCACTAGATTGTGCATTGATTCCTGACTTTCAATGGATTGTGCATTGATTCCTGACTTTCGCTAGATTGTGCATTGATTCCTGACTTTCACTAGATTGTGCATTGATTCCTGACTTTCACTAGATTATTAATTGATTCCTGACTTTCACTAGATTGTGCATTGATTCCTGACTTTCACTAGATTGTGCATTGATTCCTGACTTTCACTAGATTATTAATTGATTCCTGACTTTCACTAGATTGTCCATTGATTCCTGACTTTCACTAGATTGTGCATTGATTCCTGACTTTCACTAGATTGTGCATTGATTCCTGACTTTCACTAGATTATTCATTGATTCCTGACTTTCACTAGATTGTGCATTGATTCATGACTTTCACTAGATTATTAATTGATTCCTGACTTTCACTAGATTATTAATTGATTCCTGACTTTCACTAGATTGTGCATTGATTCCTGACTTTCAATGGATTGTGCATTGATTCCTGACTTTCACTAAATTATTAATTGATTCCTGACTTTCACTAGATTGTGCATTGATTCCTGACTTTCACTAGATTGTGCATTGATTCCTGACTTTCAGTAGATTATTAATTGATTCCTGACTTTCACTAGATTGTCCATTGCTTCCTGACTTTCACTAGATTGTGCATTGATTCCTGACTTTCACTAGATTGTGCATTGATTCCTGACTTTCAATGGATTATTCATTGATTTCTGACTTTCACTAGATTGTGCATAGATTCCTGACTTTCACTAGATTGTACATTGATTCCTGACTTTAACTAGATTGTGCATTGATTCCTGACTTTCACTAGATTGTGCATTGATTCCTGACTTTCAATGGATTGTGCATTGATTCCTGACTTTCACTAGATTGTGCATTGATTCCTGACTTTCAATGGATTGTGCATTGATTCCCGACTTTCACTAGATTGTGCATTGATTCCTGACTTTCACGAGATGGTGCATTGATTCCTGACTTTCACTAGATTGTGCATTGATTCCTGACTTTCACTAGATTGTGCATTGATTCCTGACTTTCACTAGATTGTGCATTGATTCCTGACTTTCACTAGATTGTGCATTGATTCCTGACTTTCAATGGATTGTGCACTGATTCCTGACTTTCACTAGATGGTGCACTGATTCCTGACTTTCAATGGATTGGGCATTGATTCCTAACTTTCATTAGATTGTGCATAGATTCCTGACTTTCACTAGATTGTGCATAGATTCCTGACTTTCACTAGATTGTGCATTGATTCCTGACTTTCACTAGATTATTAATTGATTCCTGACTTTCACTAGATTGTGCATTGATTCCTTACTTTCACTAGATTATGCATAGATTCCTGACTTTCACTAGATTGTGCATTGATTCCTGACTTTCACTAGATTGTGCATTGATTCCTGACTTTCACTAGATTGTGCATTGATTCCTGACTTTCACTAGATTGTGCATTGATTCCTGACTTTCACTAGATTGTGCATTGATTCCTGACTTTCACTAGATTGTGCTTTGATTCCTGACTTTCACTAGATTGTGCATTGATTCCTGATGTTCAATGGATTGTGCATTGATTCCTGACTTTCTCTAGATTGTGCAATGATTCCTGACTTTCACTAGATTGTGCATTGATTCCTGACTTTCACTAGATTATTAATTGATTCCTGACCTTCACTAGATTGTGCATTGATTCATGACTTTCACTAGATTATTAATTGATTCCTGACTTTCACTAGATTGTGCATTGATTCCTGACTTTCAATGGATTGTGCATTGATTCCTGACTTTCACTAGATTGTGCATTGATTCCTGACTTTCGCTAGATTGTGCATTGATTCCTGACTTTCACTAGATTATTAATTGATTCCTGACTTTCACTAGATTGTGCATTGATTCCTGACTTTCACTAGATTGTGCATTGATTCCTGACTTTCACTAGATTATTAATTGATTCCTGACTTTCACTAGATTGTCCATTGATTCCTGACTTTCACTAGATTGTGCATTGATTCCTGACTTTCACTAAATTGTGCATTGATTCCTGACTTTCAATGGATTATTCATTGATTCCTGACTTTCACTAGATTGTGCATTGATTCCCGAGTTTCACTAGATTGTGCATTGATTCCTGACTTTCACTAGATTATTCATTGATTCCTGACTTTCAATGGATTGTGCATTGATTCCTGACTTTCACTAGATTATTCATTGATTCTTGACTTTCGCTAGATTGTGCATTGATTCCTGACTTTCAATGGATTGTGCATTGATTCCTGACTTTCACTAGATTGTGCATTGATTCCTGAATTTCACTAGATTATTCATTGATTTTTGACGTTCACTAGATTGTGCATTGATTCACGACTTTCAATGGATTGTGCATTGATTTCTGACTTTCACTAGATTGTGCATTGATTCCTGACTTTCACTAGATTGTGCACTGATTCCTGACTTTCACTAGATTGTGCATTGATTCCTGACTTTGACTAGATTGTGCATTGATTCCTGACTTTCACTAGATTATTCATTGATTCCTGACATTCAATGGATTGTGCATTGGTTCCTGACTTTCACTAGATTGTGCATTGATTCGTGACTTTCACTAGAATGTGCATTGGTTCATGACTTTCAATGGATTGTGCATTGATTCCTGACTTTCACTAGATTGTGCATTGAATCCTGACTTTCACTAGATTATGCATAGATTCCTGACTTTCACTAGATTGTGCATTGATTCCTGACTTTCACTAGATTGTGCATTGATTCCTGACTTTCACTTGATTGTGCATTGATTCCTGACTTTCACTAGATTGTGCATTGATTCCTGACTTTCACTAGATTGTGCATTGATTCCTGACTTTCACTAGATTGTGCATTGATTCCTGTCTGTCACTAGATTGTGCATTGATTCCTGATGTTCAATGGATTGTGCATTGATTCCTGACTTTCTCTAGATTGTGCAATGCTTCCTGACTTTCACTAGATTGTGCATTGATTCCTGACTTTCACCAGATTATTAATTGATTCCTGACTTTCACTAGATTGTGCATTGATTCATGACTTTCACTGGATTATTAATTGATTCCTGACTTTCACTAGATTATTAATTGATTCCTGACTTTCACTAGATTGTGCATTGATTCCTGACTTTCAATGGATTGTGCATTGATTCCTGACTTTCACTAGATTGTGCATTGATTCCTGACTTTCACTAGATTGTGCATTGATTCCTGACTTTCACGAAATTATTAATTGATACCTGACTTTCACTACATTGTGCATTGATTCCTGACTTTCACTAGATTGTGCATTGATTCCTAACTTTCAGTAGATTATTAATTGATTCCTGACTTTCACTAGATTGTCCATTGATTCCTGACTTTCACTAGATTGTGCATTGATTCCTGACTTTCACTAGATTGTGCATTGATTCCTGACTTTCAATGGATTATTCATTGATTTCTGACTTTCACTAGATTGTGCATAGATTCCTGACTTTCACTAGATTGTACATTGATTCCTGACTTTAACTAGATTGTGCATTGATTCCTGACTTTCACTAGATTGTGCATTGATTCCTGACTTTCAATGGATTGTGCATTGATTCCTGACTTTCACTAGATTATTCATTGATTCCTGACTTTCACTAAATTGTGCATCGATTCCTGACTTTCACTAGATTGTGCATTGATTCCTGACATTCACTAGATTGTGCATTGATTCCTGACTTTCAATGGATTGTGCATTGATTCCCGACTTTCACTAGATTGTGCATTGATTCCTGACTTTCACGAGATGGTGCATTGATTCCCGACTTTCACTAGATTGTGCATTGATTCCTGACTTTCACTAGATTGTGCATTGATTCCTGACTTTCACTAGATTGTGCATTGATTCCTGACTTTCACTAGATTGTGCATTGATTCCTGACTTTCAATGGATTGTGCACTGATTCCTGACTTTCACTAGATGGTGCACTGATTCCTGACTTTCAATGGATTGGGCATTGATTCCTAACTTTCACTAGATTGTGCATAGATTCCTGACTTTCACTAGATTGTGCATAGATTCCTGACTTTCACTAGATTGTGCATTGATTCCTGACTTTCACTAGATTATTAATTGATTCCTGACTTTCACTAGATTGTGCATTGATTCCTGACTTTCACTAGATTATTAATTGATTCCTGACTTTCACTAGATTGTGCATTGATTCCTGACTTTAACTAGATTGTGCATAAATTCCTGACTTTCACTAGATTGTGCATTGATTCCTGACTTTTACTAAATTGTGCATAGATTCCTGACTTTCAATAGATTGTGCATTGATTCCGACTTTCACTAGATTATTAATTGAATCCTGACTTTCACTAGATTGTCCATTGATTCCTGACTTTCACTAGATTGTGCATTGATTCCTGACTTTCACTAGATTGTGCATTGATTCCTGACTTTCACTAGATTATTCATTGATTCTTGACTTTCGCTAGATTATGCATTGATTCCTGACTTTCAATGGATTGTGCATTGATTCCTGACATTCACTAGATAGTGCATTGATTCCTGAATTTCACTAGATTATTCATTGATTCCTGACTTTCACTAGATTGTGCATTGATTCCCGACTTTCAATGGATTGTGCATTGATTTCTGACTTTCACTAGATTGTGCATTGATTCCTGACTTTCACTAGATGGTGCATTGATTCCTGACTTTCACTAGATTGTGCATTGATTCCTGACTTTCACGAGATTGTGCATTGATTCCTGACTTTCACTAGATTATTCATTGATTCCTGACTTTCAATGGATTGTGCATTGATTCCTGACTTTCACTAGATTGTGCATTGATTCCTGACTTTCACCAGATTGTGCATAGGTTCCTGACTTTCAATGGATTGTGCATTGATTCCTGACTTTCACTAGATTATTCATTGATTCCTGACTTTCACTAGATTGTGCATTGATTCCTGACTTTCAATGGATTGTACATTGATTCCTGACTTTCACTAGATTGTGCATTGATTCCTGAATTTCACTAGATTATTCATTGATTCCAGAGTTTCACTAGATTGTGCATTGATTCCCGACTTTCAATGGATTGTGCATTGATTCTGACTTTCACTAGATTGTGCATTGATTCATGACTTTCACTAGATTGTGGATTGATTCCTGACTTTCACTAGATTGTGCATTGATTCCTGACTTTCAGTAGATTGTGCATTGCTTCCCGACTTTCAATGGATTGTGCATTGATTCCCGACTTTCACTAGATTGTGCATTTATTCCTGACTTTCACTAGATTGTGCATTGAATCCTGACTTTCACTAGATTGTGCATTGATTCCTGACTTTCACTACATTGTGCATTGATTCCCGACTTTCACTAGATTGTGCATTTATTCCTGACTTTCACTAGATTGTGCATTGAATCCTGACTTTCACTAGATTGTGCATTGATTCCTGACTTTCAGTAGATTGTGCATAGATTCCTGACTTTCACTAGATTGTACATTGATTCTTGACTTTAACTAGATTGTGCATTGATTCCCGATTTTCAATGGATTGTGCAATGATTTCTGACTTTCACTAGAGTGTGCATTGATTCCTGACTTTCACTAGATTGTGCATTGATTCCTGACTTTCACTAGATTGTGCATTGATTCCTGACTTTCACTAGATTGTGCACTGATTCCTGTCTTTCACTAGATTATTCATTGATTCCTGACTTTCAATGGATTGTGCATTGATTCCTGACTTTCACCAGATTGTGCATTGATTCCTGACTTTCACCAGATTGTGCATAGGTTCCTGACTTTCAATGGATTGTGCATTGATTCCTGACTTTCACTAGATTATTCATTGATTCCTGACTTTCACTAGATTGTGCATTGATTCCTGACTTTGAATGGATTGTACATTGATTCCTGACTTTCACTAGATTGTGCATTGATTCCTGAATTTCACTCGATTATTCATTGATTCCTGTGTTTCACTTGGTTGTGCATTGATTCCCGACTTTCAATGGATTGTGCATTGATTCCTGACTTTCACTCGATTGTGCGTTGTTTCCTGACTTTCACTAGATTGTGCATTGATTCCTGACTTTCACTAGATTGTGCATTGATTCCTGAATTTCACTAGATTGGCATAGATTCCTGACTTTCACTAGATTGTGCATAGATTCCTGACTTTCACTAGATTGTGCATTGATTCCTGACTTTCACTAGATTGTGCATTGATTCCTGACTTTCACTAGATTGTGCATTGATTCCTGACTTTGAATGGATTGTACTATGATTCCTGACTTTCACTAGATTATTCATTGATTCCTGACTTTCACGAGATTGTGCATTGATTCCTGACTTTCACTAGATTATTCATTGATTCCTGACTTTCACTAGATTGTGCAATGATTCCTGACTTTCACTAGATTGTGCATTGACTCACGACTTTCACTAGATTGTGCATGGATTCCTGACTTTCACTAGATTGTGCATTGATTCCTGACTTTCAATGGATTGTGCATTGATTCCTGACTTTCACTAGATTGTGCATTGATTCCCAAGTTTCACTAGATTGTGCATTGATTCCTAACTTCACTAGATTGTGCATTGATTCCTGACTTTCACTAGATTGTGCATTGAATCCTGACTTTCACTAGATTGTGCATTGATTCCTGCCATTCACTAGATTGTGCATTGAATCCTGATTTTCAATGGATTGTGCATTGATTCCTGACTTTCACTAGATTGTGCATTGATTCCTGACTTTCAATGGATTGGGCATTGATTGCTGACTTTCACTAGATTGTGCAATGATTCCTGACTTTCACTAGATTGTGCATTGATTCCTGACTTTCACTAGATTGTGCATTGATTCCTGACTTTCACTAGATTGTGCATTGATTCCTGACTTTCACTAGATTGTGCATTGATTCCTGACTTTCACTAGATTGTGCTTTGATTCCTGACTTTCACTAGATTGTGCATTGATTCCTGATGTTCAATGGATTGTGCATTGATTCCTTACTTTCTCTAGATTGTGCAATGATTCCTGACTTTCACTAGATTGTGCATTGATTCCTGACTTTCACTAGATTATTAATTGATTCCTGACTTTCACTCGATTGTGCATTGAATCATGACTTTCACTAGATTATTAATTGATTCCTGACTTTCACTAGATTGTGCATTGATTCCTGACTTTCAATGGATTGTGCATTGATTCCTGACTTTCACTAGATTGTGCATTGATTCCTGACTTTCACTAGATTGTGCATTGATTCCTGACTTTCACTAGATTATTAATTGATTCCTGACTTTCACTAGATTGTGCATTGATTCCTGACTTTCACTAGATTGTGCATTGATTCCTGACTTTCACTAGATTATTAATTGATTCCTGACTTTCACTAGATTGTCCATTGATTCCTGACTTTCACTAGATTGTGCATTGATTCCTGACTTTCACTAGATTGTGCATTGATTCCTGACTTTCACTAGATTATTCATTGATTCCTGACTTTCAATGGATTGTGCATTGATTCCTGACTTTCACTAGATTATTCATTGATTCTTGACTTTCGCTAGATTGTGCATTGATTCCTGACTTTCAATGGATTGTGCATTGATTCCTGACTTTCACTAGATTGTGCATTGATTCCTGAATTTCACTAGATTATTCATTGATTTTTGACGTTCACTAGATTGTGCATTGATTCACGACTTTCAATGGATTGTGCATTGATTTCTGACTTTCACTAGATTGTGCATTGATTCCTGACTTTCACTAGATTGTGCACTGATTCCTGACTTTCACTAGATTTTGCATTGATTCCTGACTTTGACTAGATTGTGCATTGATTCCTGACTTTCACTAAATTATTCATTGATTCCTGACATTCAATGGATTGTGCATTGGTTCCTGACTTTCACTAGATTGTGCATTGATTCCTGACTTTCACTAGAATGTGCATTGGTTCATGACTTTCAATGCATTGTGCATTGATTCCTGACTTTCACTAGATTGTGCATTGAATCCTGACTTTCACTAGATTATGCATAGATTCCTGACTTTCACTAGATTGTGCATTGATTCCTGACTTTCACTAGATTGTGCATTGATTCCTGACTTTCACTAGATTGTGCATTGATTCCTGACTTTCACTAGATTGTGCATTGATTCCTGACTTTCACTAGATTGTGCATTGATTCCTGACTTTCACTAGATTGTGCATTGATTGCTGACTGTCACTAAATTGTGCATTGATTCCTGATGTTCAATGGATTGTGCATTGATTCCTGACTTTCTCTAGATTGTGCAATGATTCCTGACTTTCACTAGATTGTGCATTGATTCCTGACTTTCAGCAGATTATTAATTGATTCCTGACTTTCACTAGATTGTGCATTGATTCATGACTTTCACTAGATTATTAATTGATTCCTGACTTTCACTAGATTATTAATTGATTCCTGACTTTCACTAGATTGTGCATTGATTCCTGACTTTCAATGGATTGTGCATTGATTCCTGACTTTCACTAAATTATTAATTGATTCCTGACTTTCACTAGATTGTGCATTGATTCCTGACTTTCACTAGATTGTGCATTGATTCCTGACTTTCAGTAGATTATTAATTGATTCCTGACTTTCACTAGATTGTCCATTGATTCCTGACTTTCACTAGATTGTGCATTGATTCCTGACTTTCACTAGATTGTGCATTGATTCCTGACTTTCAATGGATTATTCATTGATTTCTGACTTTCACTAGATTGTGCATAGATTCCTGACTTTCACTAGATTGTACATTGATTCCTGACTTTAACTAGATTGTGCATTGATTCCTGACTTTCACTAGATTGTGCATTGATTCCTGATTTTCAATGGTTTGTGCATTGATTCCTGACTTTCACTAGATTATTCATTGTTTCCTGACTTTCACTAGATTGTGCATTGATTCCTGACTTTCAATGGATTGTGCATTGATTCCCGACTTTCACTAGATTGTGCATTGATTCCTGACTTTCACGAGATGGTGCATTGATTCCCGACTTTCACTAGATTGTGCATTGATTCCTGACTTTCACTGGATTGTGCATTGATTCCTGACTTTCACTAGATTGTGCATTGATTCCTGACTTTCACTAGATTGTGCATTGATTCCTGACTTTCAATGGATTGTGCACTGATTCCTGACTTTCACTAGATGGTGCACTGATTCCTGACTTTCAATGGATTGGGCATTGATTCCTAACTTTCACTAGATTGTGCATAGATTCCTGACTTTCACTAGATTGTGCATAGATTCCTGACTTTCACTAGATTGTGCATTGATTCCTGACTTTCACTAGATTATTAATTGATTCCTGACTTTCACTAGATTGTGCATTGATTCCTGACTTTCACTAGATTATGCATAGATTCCTGACTTTCACTAGATTGTGCATTGATTCCTGACTTTCACTAGATTGTGCATTGATTCCTGACTTTCACTAGATTGTGCATTGATTCCTGACTTTCACTAGATTGTGCATTGATTCCTGACTTTCACTAGATTGTGCATTGATTCCTGACTTTCACTAGATTGTGCTTTGATTCCTGACTTTCACTAGATTGTGCATTGATTCCTGATGTTCAATGGATTGTGCATTGATTCCTGACTTTCTCTAGATTGTGCAATGATTCCTGACTTTCACTAGATTGTGCATTGATTCCTGACTTTCACTAGATTATTAATTGATTCCTGACCTTCACTAGATTGTGCATTGATTCATGACTTTCACTAGATTATTAATTGATTCCTGACTTTCACTAGATTGTGCATTGATTCCTGACTTTCAATGGATTGTGCATTGATTCCTGACTTTCACTAGATTGTGCATTGATTCCTGACTTTCGCTAGATTGTGCATTGATTCCTGACTTTCACTAGATTATTAATTGATTCCTGACTTTCACTAGATTGTGCATTGATTCCTGACTTTCACTAGATTGTGCATTGATTCCTGACTTTCACTAGATTATTAATTGATTCCTGACTTTCACTAGATTGTCCATTGATTCCTGACTTTCACTAGATTGTGCATTGATTCCTGACTTTCACTAGATTGTGCATTGATTCCTGACTTTCAATGGATTATTCATTGATTCCTGACTTTCACTAGATTATTCATTGATTCCTGACTTTCAATGGATTGTGCATTGATTCCTGACTTTCACTAGATTATTCATTGATTCTTGACTTTCGCTAGATTGTGCATTGATTCCTGACTTTCAATGGATTGTGCATTGATTCCTGACTTTCACTAGATTGTGCATTGATTCCTGAATTTCACTAGATTATTCATTGATTTTTGACGTTCACTAGATTGTGCATTGATTCACGACTTTCAATGGATTGTGCATTGATTTCTAACTTTCACTAGATTGTGCATTGATTCCTGACTTTCACTAGATTGTGCACTGATTCCTGAATTTCACTAGATTGTGCATTGATTCCTGACTTTGACTAGATTGTGCATTGATTCCTGACTTTCACTAGATTATTCATTGATTCCTGACATTCAATGGATTGTGCATTGGTTCCTGACTTTCACTAGATTGTGCATTGACTCCTGACTTTCACTAGAATGTGCATTGGTTCATGACTTTCAATGGATTGTGCATTGATTCCTGACTTTCACTAGATTGTGCATTGAATCCTGACTTTCACTAGATTATGCATAGATTCCTGACTTTCACTAGATTGTGCATTGATTCCTGACTTTCACTAGATTGTGCATTGATTCCTGACTTTCACTTGATTGTGCATTGATTCCTGACTTTCACTAGATTGTGCATTGATTCCTGACTTTCACTAGATTGTGCATTGATTCCTGACTTTCACTAGATTGTGCATTGATTCCTGACTGTCACTAGATTGTGCATTGATTCCTGATGTTCAATGGATTGTGCATTGATTCCTGACTTTCTCTAGATTGTGCAATGCTTCCTGACTTTTACTAGATTGTGCATTGATTCCTGACTTTCACCAGATTATTAATTGATTCCTGACTTTCACTAGATTGTGCATTGATTCATGACTTTCACTAGATTATTAATTGATTCCTGACTTTCACTAGATTATTAATTGATTCCTGACTTTCACTAGATTGTGCATTGATTCCTGACTTTCAATGGATTGTGCATTGATTCCTGACTTTCACTAGATTGTGCATTGATTCCTGACTTTCACTAGATTGTGCATTGATTCCTGACTTTCACGAAATTATTAATTGATACCTGACTTTCACTAGATTGTGCATTGATTCCTGACTTTCACTAGATTGTGCATTGATTCCTGACTTTCAGTAGATTATTAATTGATTCCTGACTTTCACTAGATTGTCCATTGATTCCTGACTTTCACTAGATTGTGCATTGATTCCTGACTTTCACTAGATTGTGCATTGATTCCTGACTTTCAATGGATTATTCATTGATTTCTGACTTTCACTAGATTGTGCATAGATTCCTGACTTTCACTAGATTGTACATTGATTCCTGACTTTAACTAGATTGTGCATTGATTCCTGACTTTCACTAGATTGTGCATTGATTCCTGACTTTCAATGGATTGTGCATTGATTCCTGACTTTCACTAGATTATTCATTGATTCCTGACTTTCACTAAATTGTGCATCGATTCCTGACTTTCACTAGATTGTGCATTGATTCCTGACATTCACTAGATTGTGCATTGATTCCTGACTTTCAATGGATTGTGCATTGATTCCCGACTTTCACTAGATTGTGCATTGATTCCTGACTTTCACGAGATGGTGCATTGATTCCCGACTTTCACTAGATTGTGCATTGATTCCTGACTTTCACTAGATTGTGCATTGATTCCTGACTTTCACTAGATTGTGCATTGATTCCTGACTTTCCCTAGATTGTGCATTGATTCCTGACTTTCAATGGATTGTGCACTGATTCCTGACTTTCACTAGATGGTGCACTAATTCCTGACTTTCAATGGATTGGGCATTGATTCCTAACTTTCACTAGATTGTGCATAGCTTCCTGACTTTCACTAGATTGTGCATAGATTCCTGACTTTCACTAGATTGTGCATTGATTCCTGACTTTCACTAGATTATTAATTGATTCCTGACTTTCACTAGATTGTGCATTGATTCCTGACTTTCACTAGTTTATTAATTGATTCCTGACTTTCACTAGATTGTGCATTGATTCCTGACTTTAACTAGATTGTGCATAAATTCCTGACTTTCACTAGATTGTGCATTGATTCCTGACTTTCACTAAATTGTGCATAGATTCCTGACTTTCAATAGATTGTGCATTGATTCCGACTTTCACTAGATTATTAATTGAATTCTGACTTTCACTAGATTGTCCATTGATTCCTGACTTTCACTAGATTGTGCATTGATTCCTGACTTTCACTAGATTGTGCATTGATTCCTGACTTTAACTAGATTATTCATTGATTCTTGACTTTCGCTAGATTATGCATTGATTCCTGACTTTCAATGGATTGTGCATTGATTCCTGACATTCACTAGATAGTGCATTGATTCCTGAATTTCACTAGATTATTCATTGATTCCTGACTTTCACTAGATTGTGCATTGATTCCCGACTTTCAATGGATTGTGCATTGATTTCTGACTTTCACTAGATTGTGCATTGATTCCTGACTTTCACTAGATTGTGCATTGATTCCTGACTTTCACTAGATTGTGCATTGATTCCTGACTTTCACTAGATTGTGCATTGATTCCTGACTTTCACTAGATTATTCATTGATTCCTGACTTTCAATGGATTGTGCATTGATTCCTGACTTTCACTAGATTGTGCATTGATTCCTGACTTTCACCAGATTGTGCATAGGTTCCTGACTTTCAATGGATTGTGCATTGATTCCTGACTTTCACTAGATTATTCATTGATTCCTGACTTTGACTAGATTGTGCATTGATTCCTGACTTTCAATGGATTGTACATTGATTCCTGACTTTCACTAGATTGTGCATTGATTCCTGAATTTCACTAGATTATTCATTGATTCCTGAGTTTCACTAGATTGTGCATTGATTCCCGACTTTCAATGGATTGTGCATTGATTCTGACTTTCACTAGATTGTACATTGATTCATGACTTTCACTAGATTGTGCATTGATTCCTGACTTTCACTAGATTGTGCATTGATTCCTGACTTTCAGTAGATTGTGCATTGCTTCCCGACTTTCAATGGATTGTGCATTGATTCCCGACTTTCACTAGATTGTGCATTTATTCCTGACTTTCACTAGATTGTGCATTGAATCCTGACTTTCACTAGATTGTGCATTGATTCCTGACTTTCACTAGATTGTGCATTGATTCCCGACTTTCACTAGATTGTGCATTTATTCCTGACTTTCACTAGATTGTGCATTGAATCCTGACTTTCACTAGATTGTGCATTGATTCCTGACTTTCAGTAGATTGTGCATAGATTCCTGACTTTCACTAGATTGTACATTGATTCTTGACTTTAACTAGATTGTGCATTGATTCCCGACTTTCAATGGATTGTGCAATGCTTTCTGACTTTCACTAGAGTGTGCATTGATTCCTGACTTTCACTAGATTGTGCATTGATTCCTGACTTTCACTAGATTGTGCATTGATTACTGACTTTCACTAGATTGTGCACTGATTCCTGTCTTTCACTAGATTATTCATTGATTCCTGACTTTCAATGGATTGTGCATTGATTCCTGACTTTCACCAGATTGTGCATTGATTCCTGACTTTCACCAGATTGTGCATAGGTTCCTGACTTTCAATGGATTGTGCATTGATTCCTGACTTTCACGAGATTATTCATTGATTCCTGACTTTCACTAGATTGTGCATTGATTCCTGACTTTGAATGGATTGTACATTGATTCCTGACTTTCACTAGATTGTGCATTGATTCCTGAATTTCACTCGATTATTCATTGATTCCTGTGTTTCACTTGGTTGTGCATTGATTCCCGACTTTCAATGGATTGTGCATTGATTTCTGACATTCACTAGATTGTGCATTGATTCCTGACTTTCACTAGATTGTGCATTGATTCCTGACTTTCACTAGATTGTGCATTGTTTCCTGACATTCACAAATTGTGCATTGATTTCTGACTTTCACTAGATTGTGCATTGATTCCTGACTTTCACTAGATTGTGCACTGATTCCTGACTTTCACTAGATTGTGCATTGATTCCTGACTTTGACTAGATTGTGCATTGATTCCTGACTTTCACTAGATTATTCATTGATTCCTGACATTCAATGGATTGTGCATTGGTTCCTGACTTTCACTAGATTGTGCATTGATTCCTGACTTTCACTAGAATGTGCATTGGTTCATGACTTTCAATGGATTGTGCATCGATTCCTGACTTTCACTAGATTGTGCATTGATTCCTCACTTTCACTAGATTATGCATAGATTCCTGATTTCACTAGATTGTGCATTGATTCCTGACTTTCACTAGATTGTGCATTGATTCCTGACTTTCACTAGATTGTGCATTGATTCCTGACTTTCACTAGATTGTGCATTGATTCCTGACTTTCACTAGATTGTGCATTGATTCCTGACTTTCACTAGATTGTGCATTGATTCCTGGCTTTCACTAGATTGTGCATTGATTCCTGATCTTCAATGGATTGTGCATTGATTCCTGACTTTCACTAGATTATTCACTGATTCCTGACTTTCACTAGATTGTGCATTGATTCCTGACTTTCAATGGATTGTACATTGATTCCTGACTTTCACTAGATTGTGCATTGATTCCTGAATTTCACTCCATTACTCATTGATTCCTGTGTTTCACTTGGTTGTGCATTGATTCCCGACTTTCAATGGATTGTGCATTGATTTCTGACATTCACTAGATTGTGCATTGATTCCTGACTTTCACTAGATTGTGCATTGATTCCTGACTTTCACTAGATTGTGCATTGTTTCCTGACTTTCACAAATTGTGCATTGTTTCCTGACTTTCACTAGATTGTGCATTGATTCCTGAATTTCACTAGATTGTGCATAGATTCCTGACTTTCACTAGATTGTGCATAGATTCCTGACTTTCACTAGATTGTGCATTGATTCCTGACTTTCAGTAGATTGTGCATTGATTCCTGACTTTCACTAGATTGTGCATTGATTCCTGACTTTGAATGGATTGTACTATGATTCTTGACTTTCACTAGATTATTCATTGATTCCTGACTTTCACGAGATTGTGCATTGATTCCTGACTTTCACTAGAGTATTCATTGATTCCTGACTTTCACTAGATTGTGCAATGTTTCCTGACTTTCACTAGATTGTGCATTGATTCACGACTTTCACTAGATTGTGCATGGATTCCTGACTTTCACTAGATTGTGCATTGATTCCTGACTTTCAATGGATTGTGCATTGATTCCTGACTTTCACTAGATTGTGCATTGATTCCCGAGTTTCACTAGATTGTGCATTGATTCCTGACTTCACTAGATTGTGCATTGATTCCCAACTTTCACTAGATTGTGCATTGAATCCTGACTTTCACTAGATTGTGCATTGATTCCTGACATTCACTAGATTGTGCATTGATTCCTGATTTTCAATGGATTGTGCATTGATTCCTGACTTTCACTAGATTGTGCATTGATTCCTGACTTTCAATGGATTGGGCATTGATTGCTGACTTTCACTAGAT
This sequence comes from Somniosus microcephalus, assembly GCF_052327205.1. Taxonomy (NCBI): domain Eukaryota; kingdom Metazoa; phylum Chordata; class Chondrichthyes; order Squaliformes; family Somniosidae; genus Somniosus; species Somniosus microcephalus. The sequence continues at coordinate 164,514 of NW_028225684.1, read as the reverse complement.
TGTGCAATGATTCCTGACTTTCACTAGATTGTGCATTGATTCCTGACTTTCACTAGATTATGCATAGATTCCTGACTTTCACTAGATTGTGCATTGATTCCTGACTTTCACTAGATTGTGCATTGATTCCTGACTTTCACTAGATTGTGCATTGATTCCTGACTTTCACTAGATTGTGCATTGATTCCTGACTTTCACTAGATTGTGCATTGATTCCTGACTTTCACTAGATTGTGCATTGATTCCTGACTTTCACTAGATTGTGCATTGATTCCTGATGTTCAATGGATTGTGCATTGATTCCTGACTTTCTCTAGATTGTGCAATGATTCCTGACTTTCACTAGATTGTGCATTGATTCCTGACTTTCACTAGATTATTAATTGACTCCTGACTTTCACTAGATTGTGCATTGATTCATGACTTTCACTAGATTATTAATTGATTCCTGACTTTCACTAGATTGTCCATTGATTCCTGACTTTCACTAGATTGTGCATTGATTCCTGACTTTCACTAGATTGTGCATTGATTCCTGACTTTCAATGGATTATTCATTGATTCCTGACTTTCACTAGATTGTGCATTGATTCCCGACTTTCACGAGATTGTGCATTGATTCCTGACTTTCACTAGATTATTCATTGATTCCTGACTTTCAATGGATTGTGCATTGATTCCTGACTTTCACTAGATTATTCATTGATTCTTGACTTTCACTAGATTGTGCATTGATTCCTGACTTTCAATGGATTGTGCATTGATTCCTGACTTTCACTAGATTGTGCATTGATTCCTGAATTTCACTAGATTATTCATTGATTTTTGACGTTCACTAGATTGTGCATTGATTCACGACTTTCAATGGATTGTGCATTGATTTCTGACTTTCACTAGATTGTGCATTGATTCCTGACTTTCACTAGATTGTGCACTGATTCCTGACTTTCACTAGATTGTGCATTGATTCCTGACTTTGACTAGATTGTGCATTGATTCCTGACTTTCACTAGATTATTCATTGATTCCTGACATTCAATGGATTGTGCATTGGTTCCTGACTTTCACTAGATTGTGCATTGATTCCTCACTTTCACTAGAATGTGCATTGGTTCATGACTTTCAATGGATTGTGCATTGATTCCTGACTTTCACTAGATTGTGCATTGTTTCCTCACGTTCACTAGATTATGCATAGATTCCTGACTTTCACTAGATTGTGCATTGATTCCTGACTTTCACTAGATTGTGCATTGATTCCTGACTTTCACTAGATTGTGCATTGATTCCTGACTTTCACTAGATTGTGCATTGATTCCTGACTTTCACTAGATTGTGCATTGATTCCTGACTTTCACTAGATTGTGCATTGATTCCTGGCTTTCACTAGATTGTGCATTGATTCCTGATGTTCAATGGATTGTGCATTGATTCCTGACTTTCTCTAGATTGTGCAATGCTTCCTGACTTTCACTAGATTGTGCATTGATTCCTGATTTTCACTAGATTATTAATTGATTACTGACTTTCACTAGATTGTGCATTGATTCATGACTTTCACTAGATTATTAATTGATTCCTGACTTTCAATAGAATGTGCATTGATTCCTGACTTTCAATGGATTGTGCATTGATTCCTGACTTTCACTTGATTGTGCATTGATTCCTGACTTTCACTGGATTGTGCATTGATTCCTGACTTTCACTAGATTATTAATTGATTCCTGACTTTCACTAGATTGTGCATTGATTCCTGACTTTCACTGGATTGTGCATTGATTCCTGACTTTCACTAGATTATTAATTGATTCCTGACTTTCACTAGATTGTCCATTGATTCCTGACTTTCACTAGATTGTGCATTGATTCCTGACTTTCACTAGATTGTGCATTGATTCCTGACTTTCACTAGGTTATTCATTGGTTCCTGACTTTCACTAGATTGCGCATTGATTCCTGACTTTCACTAGATTGTGCATTGATTCCTGACTTTCACTAGATTATTCATTGATTCCTGACTTTCAATGGATTGTGCATTGATTCCTGACTTTCACTAGATTATTCATTGATTCTTGACTTTCGCTAGATTGTGCATTGATTCCTGACTTTCAATGGATTGTGCATTGATTCCTGACTTTCACTAGATTGTGCATTGATTCCTGAATTTCAATAGATTATGCATTGATTCCTGACGTTCACTAGATTGTGCATTGATTCACGACTTTCAATGGATTGTGCATTGATTTCTGACTTTCACTAGATTGTGCATTGATTCCTGACTTTCACTAGATTGTGCACTGATTCCTGACTTTCACTAGATTGTGCATTGATTCCTGAGTTTGTCTAGATTGTGCATTGATTCCTGACTTTCACTGGATTATTCATTGATTCCTGACATTCAATGGATTGTGCATTGGTTCCTGACTTTCACTAGATTGTGCATTGATTCCTGACTTTCACTAGAATGTGCATTGGTTCATGACTTTCAACGGATTGTGCATTGATTCCCAACTTTCACTAGATTGTGCTTTGATTCCTGACTTTCACTAGATTGTGCAATGATTCCTGACTTTCAGTAGATTGTGCATTAATTCCTGACTTTCACTAGATTGTGCAATGATTCCCGACTTTCAATGCATTGTGCATTAATTCCCGACTTTCACTAGATTGTGCATTGATTCCTGACTTTCACTAGAATGTGCATAGATTCCCGACTTTCAATGGATTGTGCATTGATTCCCGACTTTCACTAGATTGTGCTTTGATTCCTGACTTTCACTAGATTGTGCAATGATTCCTGACTTTCACTAGATTGTGCATTGACTCCTGACTTTCACTAGATTGTGCATTGATTCCTGACTTTCACTAGATTGTGCATTGATTCCCGACTTTCAATGGATTGTGCATTGATTACTGACTTTCACTAGATTGTGCATTGATTCCTGACTTTCACTAGATTATTAATTGATTCCTGACTTTCATAGATTGTGCAATGATTCCTGACTTTCACTAGATTGTGCATTGATTCCTCACATTCACTAGATTGTGCATTGATTCCTGACTTTCATTAGATTATTAATTGGTTTCTGACTTTCACTAGATTGTGCATTGATTCCTGACTTTCACTAGATTATTAATTGATTCCTGACTTTCACTAGATTATTAATTGATTCCTGACTATCACTAGATTGTGCATTGATTCCTGACTTTCAATGGATTGTGCATTGATTCCTGACTTTCACTAGATTGTGCATTGATTCCTGACTTTCACTAGATTGTGCATTGATTCCTGACTTTCAGTAGATTATATATTGATTCCTGACTTTCACTAGATTGTGCATTGTTTCCTGACTTTCACTAGATTGTGCACTGATTCCTGACCTTCACTAGATTATTAATTGATTCCTGACTTTCAATGGATTGTGCATTGATTCCTGACATTCACTAGATTGTGCATTGATACCTGACTTTCAGTAGATTGTGCATAGATTCCTGACATTCACTAGATTATTCATTGATTCCTGACTTTCAATGGATTGTGCATTGTTTCCTGACATTCACTAGATTGTGTATTGATTCCTGACTTTCACCAGATTGTGCATTGATACCCAACTTTCATTAGATTGTGCATTGATTCCTAACATTCACTAGATTGTGCATTGATTCCTGACTTTCACTAGATTGTGCATTGATTCCTGACTTTCAATGGATTGTGCATTGATTCCTGACTTTCACTAGATTATTCATTGATTCCTGACTTTCACTAAATTGTGCATCGATTCCTGACTTTCACTAGATTGTGCATTGATTCCTGACATTCACTAGATTGTGCATTGATTCCTGACTTTCAATGGATTGTGCATTGATTCCCGACTTTCACTAGATTGTGCATTGATTCCTGACTTTCACGAGATGGTGCATTGATTCCCGACTTTCACTAGATTGTGCATTGATTCCTGACTTTCACTAGATTGTGCATTGATTCCTGACTTTCACTAGATTGTGCATTGATTCCTGACTTTCCCTAGATTGTGCATTGATTCCTGACTTTCAATGGATTGTGCACTGATTCCTGACTTTCACTAGATGGTGCACTGATTCCTGACTTTCAATGGATTGGGCATTGATTCCTAACTTTCACTAGATTGTGCATAGCTTCCTGACTTTCACTAGATTGTGCATAGATTCCTGACTTTCACTAGATTGTGCATTGATTCCTGACTTTCACTAGATTATTAATTGATTCCTGACTTTCACTAGATTGTGCATTGATTCCTGACTTTCACTAGATTATTAATTGATTCCTGACTTTCACTAGATTGTGCATTGATTCCTGACTTTAACTAGATTGTGCATAAATTCCTGACTTTCACTAGATTGTGCATTGATTCCTGACTTTCACTAAATTGTGCATAGATTCCTGACTTTCAATAGATTGTGCATTGATTCCGACTTTCACTAGATTATTAATTGAATTCTGACTTTCACTAGATTGTCCATTGATTCCTGACTTTCACTAGATTGTGCATTGATTCCTGACTTTCACTAGATTGTGCATTGATTCCTGACTTTAACTAGATTATTCATTGATTCTTGACTTTCGCTAGATTATGCATTGATTCCTGACTTTCAATGGATTGTGCATTGATTCCTGACATTCACTAGATAGTGCATTGATTCCTGAATTTCACTAGATTATTCATTGATTCCTGACTTTCACTAGATTGTGCATTGATTCCCGACTTTCAATGGATTGTGCATTGATTTCTGACTTTCACTAGATTGTGCATTGATTCCTGACTTTCACTAGATTGTGCATTGATTCCTGACTTTCACTAGATTGTGCATTGATTCCTGACTTTCACTAGATTGTGCATTGATTCCTGACTTTCACTAGATTATTCATTGATTCCTGACTTTCAATGGATTGTGCATTGATTCCTGACTTTCACTAGATTGTGCATTGATTCCTGACTTTCACCAGATTGTGCATAGGTTCCTGACTTTCAATGGATTGTGCATTGATTCCTGACTTTCACTAGATTATTCATTGATTCCTGATTTTGACTAGATTGTGCATTGATTCCTGACTTTCAATGGATTGTACATTGATTCCTGACTTTCACTAGATTGTGCATTGATTCCTGAATTTCACTAGATTATTCATTGATTCCTGAGTTTCACTAGATTGTGCATTGATTCCCGACTTTCAATGGATTGTGCATTGATTCTGACTTTCACTAGATTGTACATTGATTCATGACTTTCACTAGATTGTGCATTGATTCCTGACTTTCACTAGATTGTGCATTGATTCCTGACTTTCAGTAGATTGTGCATTGCTTCCCGACTTTCAATGGATTGTGCATTGATTCCCGACTTTCACTAGATTGTGCATTTATTCCTGACTTTCACTAGATTGTGCATTGAATCCTGACTTTCACTAGATTGTGCATTGATTCCTGACTTTCACTAGATTGTGCATTGATTCCCGACTTTCACTAGATTGTGCATTTATTCCTGACTTTCACTAGATTGTGCATTGAATCCTGACTTTCACTAGATTGTGCATTGATTCCTGACTTTCAGTAGATTGTGCATAGATTCCTGACTTTCACTAGATTGTACATTGATTCTTGACTTTAACTAGATTGTGCATTGATTCCCGACTTTCAATGGATTGTGCAATGCTTTCTGACTTTCACTAGAGTGTGCATTGATTCCTGACTTTCACTAGATTGTGCATTGATTCCTGACTTTCACTAGATTGTGCATTGATTACTGACTTTCACTAGATTGTGCACTGATTCCTGTCTTTCACTAGATTATTCATTGATTCCTGACTTTCAATGGATTGTGCATTGATTCCTGACTTTCACCAGATTGTGCATTGATTCCTGACTTTCACCAGATTGTGCATAGGTTCCTGACTTTCAATGGATTGTGCATTGATTCCTGACTTTCACGAGATTATTCATTGATTCCTGACTTTCACTAGATTGTGCATTGATTCCTGACTTTGAATGGATTGTACATTGATTCCTGACTTTCACTAGATTGTGCATTGATTCCTGAATTTCACTCGATTATTCATTGATTCCTGTGTTTCACTTGGTTGTGCATTGATTCCCGACTTTCAATGGATTGTGCATTGATTTCTGACATTCACTAGATTGTGCATTGATTCCTGACTTTCACTAGATTGTGCATTGATTCCTGACTTTCACTAGATTGTGCATTGTTTCCTGACATTCACAAATTGTGCATTGATTTCTGACTTTCACTAGATTGTGCATTGATTCCTGACTTTCACTAGATTGTGCACTGATTCCTGACTTTCACTAGATTGTGCATTGATTCCTGACTTTGACTAGATTGTGCATTGATTCCTGACTTTCACTAGATTATTCATTGATTCCTGACATTCAATGGATTGTGCATTGGTTCCTGACTTTCACTAGATTGTGCATTGATTCCTGACTTTCACTAGAATGTGCATTGGTTCATGACTTTCAATGGATTGTGCATTGATTCCTGACTTTCACTAGATTGTGCATTGATTCCTCACTTTCACTAGATTATGCATAGATTCCTGATTTCACTAGATTGTGCATTGATTCCTGACTTTCACTAGATTGTGCATTGATTCCTGACTTTCACTAGATTGTGCATTGATTCCTGACTTTCACTAGATTGTGCATTGATTCCTGACTTTCACTAGATTGTGCATTGATTCCTGACTTTCACTAGATTGTGCATTGATTCCTGGCTTTCACTAGATTGTGCATTGATTCCTGATCTTCAATGGATTGTGCATTGATTCCTGACTTTCACTAGATTATTCACTGATTCCTGACTTTCACTAGATTGTGCATTGATTCCTGACTTTCAATGGATTGTACATTGATTCCTGACTTTCACTAGATTGTGCATTGATTCCTGAATTTCACTCCATTACTCATTGATTCCTGTGTTTCACTTGGTTGTGCATTGATTCCCGACTTTCAATGGATTGTGCATTGATTTCTGACATTCACTAGATTGTGCATTGATTCCTGACTTTCACTAGATTGTGCATTGATTCCTGACTTTCACTAGATTGTGCATTGTTTCCTGACTTTCACAAATTGTGCATTGTTTCCTGACTTTCACTAGATTGTGCATTGATTCCTGAATTTCACTAGATTGTGCATAGATTCCTGACTTTCACTAGATTGTGCATAGATTCCTGACTTTCACTAGATTGTGCATTGATTCCTGACTTTCAGTAGATTGTGCATTGATTCCTGACTTTCACTAGATTGTGCATTGATTCCTGACTTTGAATGGATTGTACTATGATTCTTGACTTTCACTAGATTATTCATTGATTCCTGACTTTCACGAGATTGTGCATTGATTCCTGACTTTCACTAGATTATTCATTGATTCCTGACTTTCACTAGATTGTGCAATGTTTCCTGACTTTCACTAGATTGTGCATTGATTCACGACTTTCACTAGATTGTGCATGGATTCCTGACTTTCACTAGATTGTGCATTGATTCCTGACTTTCAATGGATTGTGCATTGATTCCTGACTTTCACTAGATTGTGCATTGATTCCCGAGTTTCACTAGATTGTGCATTGATTCCTGACTTCACTAGATTGTGCATTGATTCCCAACTTTCACTAGATTGTGCATTGAATCCTGACTTTCACTAGATTGTGCATTGATTCCTGACATTCACTAGATTGTGCATTGATTCCTGATTTTCAATGGATTGTGCATTGATTCCTGACTTTCACTAGATTGTGCATTGATTCCTGACTTTCAATGGATTGGGCATTGATTGCTGACTTTCACTAGATTGTGCAATGATTCCTGACTTTCACTAGATTGTGCATTGATTCCTGACTTTCACTAGATTATGCATAGATTCCTGACTTTCACTAGATTGTGCATTGATTCCTGACTTTCACTAGATTGTGCATTGATTCCTGACTTTCACTAGATTGTGCATTGATTCCTGACTTTCACTAGATTGTGCATTGATTCCTGACTTTCACTAGATTGTGCATTGATTCCTGACTTTCACTAGATTGTGCATTGATTCCTGACTTTCACTAGATTGTGCATTGATTCCTGATGTTCAATGGATTGTGCATTGATTCCTGACTTTCTCTAGATTGTGCAATGATTCCTGACTTTCACTAGATTGTGCATTGATTCCTGACTTTCACTAGATTATTAATTGACTCCTGACTTTCACTAGATTGTGCATTGATTCATGACTTTCACTAGATTATTAATTGATTCCTGACTTTCACTAGATTGTCCATTGATTCCTGACTTTCACTAGATTGTGCATTGATTCCTGACTTTCACTAGATTGTGCATTGATTCCTGACTTTCAATGGATTATTCATTGATTCCTGACTTTCACTAGATTGTGCATTGATTCCCGAATTTCACGAGATTGTGCATTGATTCCTGACTTTCACTAGATTATTCATTGATTCCTGACTTTCAATGGATTGTGCATTGATTCCTGACTTTCACTAGATTATTCATTGATTCTTGACTTTCACTAGATTGTGCATTGATTCCTGACTTTCAATGGATTGTGCATTGATTCCTGACTTTCACTAGATTGTGCATTGATTCCTGAATTTCACTAGATTATTCATTGATTTTTGACGTTCACTAGATTGTGCATTGATTCACGACTTTCAATGGATTGTGCATTGATTTCTGACTTTCACTAGATTGTGCATTGATTCCTGACTTTCACTAGATTGTGCACTGATTCCTGACTTTCACTAGATTGTGCATTGATTCCTGACTTTGACTAGATTGTGCATTGATTCCTGACTTTCACTAGATTATTCATTGATTCCTGACATTCAATGGATTGTGCATTGGTTCCTGACTTTCACTAGATTGTGCATTGATTCCTCACTTTCACTAGAATGTGCATTGGTTCATGACTTTCAATGGATTGTGCATTGATTCCTGACTTTCACTAGATTGTGCATTGTTTCCTCACTTTCACTAGATTATGCATAGATTCCTGACTTTCACTAGATTGTGCATTGATTCCTGACTTTCACTAGATTGTGCATTGATTCCTGACTTTCACTAGATTGTGCATTGATTCCTGACTTTCACTAGATTGTGCATTGATTCCTGACTTTCACTAGATTGTGCATTGATTCCTGACTTTCACTAGATTGTGCATTGATTCCTGGCTTTCACTAGATTGTGCATTGATTCCTGATGTTCAATGGATTGTGCATTGATTCCTGACTTTCTCTAGATTGTGCAATGCTTCCTGACTTTCACTAGATTGTGCATTGATTCCTGATTTTCACTAGATTATTAATTGATTACTGACTTTCACTAGATTGTGCATTGATTCATGACTTTCACTAGATTATTAATTGATTCCTGACTTTCAATAGAATGTGCATTGATTCCTGACTTTCAATGGATTGTGCATTGATTCCTGACTTTCACTTGATTGTGCATTGATTCCTGACTTTCACTAGATTGTGCATTGATTCCTGACTTTCACTAGATTATTAATTGATTCCTGACTTTCACTAGATTGTGCATTGATTCCTGACTTTCACTGGATTGTGCATTGATTCCTGACTTTCACTAGATTATTAATTGATTCCTGACTTTCACTAGATTGTCCATTGATTCCTGACTTTCACTAGATTGTGCATTGATTCCTGACTTTCACTAGATTGTGCATTGATTCCTGACTTTCACTAGGTTATTCATTGGTTCCTGACTTTCACTAGATTGCGCATTGATTCCTGACTTTCACTAGATTGTGCATTGATTCCTGACTTTCACTAGATTATTCATTGATTCCTGACTTTCAATGGATTGTGCATTGATTCCTGACTTTCACTAGATTATTCATTGATTCTTGACTTTCGCTAGATTGTGCATTGATTCCTGACTTTCAATGGATTGTGCATTGATTCCTGACTTTCACTAGATTGTGCATTGATTCCTGAATTTCAATAGATTATGCATTGATTCCTGACGTTCACTAGATTGTGCATTGATTCACGACTTTCAATGGATTGTGCATTGATTTCTGACTTTCACTAGATTGTGCATTGATTCCTGAGTTTGTCTAGATTGTGCATTGATTCCTGACTTTCACTGGATTATTCATTGATTCCTGACATTCAATGGATTGTGCATTGGTTCCTGACTTTCAGTAGATTGTGCATTGATTCCTGACTTTCACTAGAATGTGCATTGGTTCATGACTTTCAACGGATTGTGCATTGATTCCCAACTTTCACTAGATTGTGCTTTGATTCCTGACTTTCACTAGATTGTGCAATGATTCCTGACTTTCAGTAGATTGTGCATTAATTCCTGACTTTCACTAGATTGTGCAATGATTCCCGACTTTCAATGCATTGTGCATTAATTCCCGACTTTCACTAGATTGTGCATTGATTCCTGACTTTCACTAGAATGTGCATAGATTCCCGACTTTCAATGGATTGTGCATTGATTCCCGACTTTCACTAGATTGTGCTTTGATTCCTGACTTTCACTAGATTGTGCAATGATTCCTGACTTTCACTAGATTGTGCATTGACTCCTGACTTTCACTAGATTGTGCATTGATTCCTGACTTTCACTAGATTGTGCATTGATTCCCGACTTTCAATGGATTGTGCATTGATTACTGACTTTCACTAGATTGTGCATTGATTCCTGACTTTCACTAGATTATTAATTGATTCCTGACTTTCATAGATTGTGCAATGATTCCTGACTTTCACTAGATTGTGCATTGATTCCTCACATTCACTAGATTGTGCATTGATTCCTGACTTTCATTAGATTATTAATTGGTTTCTGACTTTCACTAGATTGTGCATTGATTCCTGACTTTCACTAGATTATTAATTGATTCCTGACTTTCACTAGATTATTAATTGATTCCTGACTATCACTAGATTGTGCATTGATTCCTGACTTTCAATGGATTGTGCATTGATTCCTGACTTTCACTAGATTGTGCATTGATTCCTGACTTTCACTAGATTGTGCATTGATTCCTGACTTTCAGTAGATTATATATTGATTCCTGACTTTCACTAGATTGTGCATTGTTTCCTGACTTTCACTAGATTGTGCACTGATTCCTGACCTTCACTAGATTATTAATTGATTCCTGACTTTCAATGGATTGTGCATTGATTCCTGACATTCACTAGATTGTGCATTGATACCTGACTTTCAGTAGATTGTGCATAGATTCCTGACATTCACTAGATTATTCATTGATTCCTGACTTTCAATGGATTGTGCATTGTTTCCTGACATTCACTAGATTGTGTATTGATTCCTGACTTTCACCAGATTGTGCATTGATACCCAACTTTCATTAGATTGTGCATTGATTCCTAACATTCACTAGATTGTGCATTGGTTCCTGACTTTCACTAGATTGATGCATTGATTCCCGACTTTCAATGGATTGTTCATTGATTCCTGACTTTCACCAGGTTGTGCATTGAATCCTCACTTTCCCTAGATTGTGCATTGTTTCCCGAATTTCAATGGATTGTGCATTGATTCCCGACTTTCACTAGATTGTGCATTGATTCCTGACTTTCATTAGATTGTGCATTGATTCCCGACTTTCACTAGATTGTGCATTGATTCCTGACTTTCACTAGATTATTCATTGATTCCTCACTTTCACTAGATTGTGCATTGATTCCTGACTTTCACTAGATTATTCATTGAATCCTGACTTTCACTACATTGAGCATTGACTCCTGACTTTCACTAGATTATTCATTGATTCCTCACTTTCACTAGATTGTGCATTGATTTCTGACTTTCACTAGATTATTCATTGAATCCTGACTTTCACTAGATTGAGCATTGATTCGTGACTTTCAATGGATTGTGAATTGATTCCTGTCTTTCACTAGATCGTGCATTGATTCCCGACTTTCAATGGATTGTGCATTGATTCCTGACTTTCTCTAGATTGTACATTGATTCCTGACTTTCACTAGATTATTCATTGATTCCTGGCTTTCACTAGATTGTGCATTGATTCCTGACTTTCAATGGATTGTGCATTGATTCCTGACTTTCAATGGATTGTGCATTGATTCCTGACTTTCACTAGATTGTGCATTGATTCCTGACTTTCACTAGATTGTGCATTGATTCCTGACATTCACTAGATTATTAATTGAATCCTGACTTTCAATGGATTGTGCATTGATTCCTGACATTCACTAGATTGTGCATTGATACCTGACATTCAGTAGATTGTGCATAGATTCCTGAAATTCACTAGATTTTTCATTGATTCCTGACTTTCAATGGATTGTGCATTGTTTCCTGACATTCACTAGATTGTGTATTGATTCCTGACTTTCACTAGATTGTGCATTGATACCCAACTTTCATTAGATTGTGCATTGATTCCTAACTTTCACTAGATTGTGCATTGATTCCTGAATTTCACTAGATTGATGCATTGATTCCCGACTTTCAATAGATTGTTCATTGATTCCTGACTTTCACTAGGTTGTGCATTGAATCCTGACTTTCACTAGATTGTGCATTGATTCCCGAATTTCAATGGATTGTGCATTGATTCTTGACTTTCACTAGATTATTCATTGATTCCTGACTTTCACGAGATTGTGCATTGATTCCTGACTTTCACTAGATTATTCATTGATTCCTGACTTTCACTAGATTGTGCAATGTTTCCTGACTTTCACTAGATTGTGCATTGATTCACGACTTTCACTAGATTGTGCATGGATTCCTGACTTTCACTAGATTGTGCATTGATTCCTGACTTTCAATGGATTGTGCATTGATTCCTGACTTTCACTAGATTGTGCATTGATTCCCGAGTTTCACTAGATTGTGCATTGATTCCTGACTTCACTAGATTGTGCATTGAATCCCAACTTTCACTAGATTGTGCATTGAATCCTGCCTTTCACTAGATTGTGCATTGATTCCTGACATTCACTAGATTGTGCATTGATTCCTGATTTTCAATGGATTGTGCATTGATTCCTGACTTTCACTAGATTGTGCATTGATTCCTGACTTTCAATGGATTGGGCATTGATTGCTGACTTTGACTAGATTGTGCAATGATTCCTGACTTTCACTAGATTGTGCATTGATTCCTGACTTTCACTAGATTATGCATAGATTCCTGACTTTCACTAGATTGTGCATTGATTCCTGACTTTCACTAGATTGTGCATTGATTCCTGACTTTCACTAGATTGTGCATTGATTCCTGACTTTCACTAGATTGTGCATTGATTCCTGACTTTCACTAGATTGTGCATTGATTCCTGACTTTCACTAGATTGTGCATTGATTCCTGACTTTCACTAGATTGTGCATTGATTCCTGATGTTCAATGGATTGTGCATTGATTCCTGACTTTCTCTAGATTGTGCAATGATTCCTGACTTTCACTAGATTGTGCATTGATTCCTGACTTTCACTAGATTATTAATTGACTCCTGACTTTCACTAGATTGTGCATTGATTCATGACTTTCACTAGATTATTAATTGATTCCTGACTTTCACTAGATTGTCCATTGATTCCTGACTTTCAATAGATTGTGCATTGATTCCTGACTTTCACTAGATTGTGCATTGATTCCTGATTTTCAATGGATTATTCATTGATTCCTGACTTTCACTAGATTGTGCATTGATTCCCGACTTTCACGAGATTGTGCATTGATTCCTGACTTTCACTAGATTATTCATTGATTCCTGACTTTCAATGGATTGTGCATTGATTCCTGACTTTCACTAGATTATTCATTGATTCTTGACTTTCACTAGATTGTGCATTGATTCCTGACTTTCAATGGATTGTGCATTGATTCCTGACTTTCACTAGATTGTGCATTGATTCCTGAATTTCACTAGATTATTCATTGATTTTTGACGTTCACTAGATTGTGCATTGATTCACGACTTTCAATGGATTGTGCATTGATTTCTGACTTTCACTAGATTGTGCATTGATTCCTGACTTTCACTAGATTGTGCACTGATTCCTGACTTTCACTAGATTGTGCATTGATTCCTGACTTTGACTAGATTGTGCATTGATTCCTGACTTTCACTAGATTATTCATTGATTCCTGACATTCAATGGATTGTGCATTGGTTCCTGACTTTCACTAGATTGTGCATTGATTCCTCACTTTCACTAGAATGTGCATTGGTTCATGACTTTCAATGGATTGTGCATTGATTCCTGACTTTCACTAGATTGTGCATTGTTTCCTCACTTTCACTAGATTATGCATAGATTCCTGACTTTCACTAGATTGTGCATTGATTCCTGACTTTCACTAGATTGTGCATTGATTCCTGACTTTCACTAGATTGTGCATTGATTCCTGACTTTCACTAGATTGTGCATTGATTCCTGACTTTCACTAGATTGTGCATTGATTCCTGACTTTCACTAGATTGTGCATTGATTCCTGGCTTTCACTAGATTGTGCATTGATTCCTGATGTTCAATGGATTGTGCATTGATTCCTGACTTTCTCTAGATTGTGCAATGCTTCCTGACTTTCACTAGATTGTGCATTGATTCCTGATTTTCACTAGATTATTAATTGATTACTGACTTTCACTAGATTGTGCATTGATTCATGACTTTCACTAGATTATTAATTGATTCCTGACTTTCGCTAGAATGTGCATTGATTCCTGACTTTCAATGGATTGTGCATTGATTCCTGACTTTCACTTGATTGTGCATTGATTCCTGACTTTCACTAGATTGTGCATTGATTCCTGACTTTCACTAGATTATTAATTGATTCCTGACTTTCACTAGATTGTGCATTGATTCCTGACTTTCACTGGATTGTGCATTGATTCCTGACTTTCACTAGATTATTAATTGATTCCTGACTTTCACTAGATTGTCCATTGATTCCTGACTTTCACTAGATTGTGCATTGATTCCTGACTTTCACTAGATTGTGCATTGATTCCTGACTTTCACTAGGTTATTCATTGGTTCCTGACTTTCACTAGATTGCGCATTGATTCCTGACTTTCACTAGATTGTGCATTGATTCCTGACTTTCACTAGATTATTCATTGATTCCTGACTTTCAATGGATTGTGCATTGATTCCTGACTTTCACTAGATTATTCATTGATTCTTGACTTTCGCTAGATTGTGCATTGATTCCTGACTTTCAATGGATTGTGCATTGATTCCTGACTTTCACTAGATTGTGCATTGATTCCTGAATTTCAATAGATTATGCATTGATTCCTGACGTTCACTAGATTGTGCATTGATTCACGACTTTCAATGGATTGTGCATTGATTTCTGACTTTCACTAGATTGTGCATTGATTCCTGACTTTCACTAGATTGTGCACTGATTCCTGACTTTCACTAGATTGTGCATTGATTCCTGAGTTTGTCTAGATTGTGCATTGATTCCTGACTTTCACTGGATTATTCATTGATTCCTGACATTCAATGGATTGTGCATTGGTTCCTGACTTTCACTAGATTGTGCATTGATTCCTGACTTTCACTAGAATGTGCATTGGTTCATGACTTTCACTAGATTATTCATTGATTCTTGACTTTCGCTAGATTGTGCATTGATTCCTGACTTTCAATGGATTGTGCATTGATTCCTGACTTTCACTAGATTGTGCATTGATTCCTGAATTTCAATAGATTATGCATTGATTCCTGACGTTCACTAGATTGTGCATTGATTCACGACTTTCAATGGATTGTGCATTGATTTCTGACTTTCACTAGATTGTGCATTGATTCCTGACTTTCACTAGATTGTGCACTGATTCCTGACTTTCACTAGATTGTGCATTGATTCCTGAGTTTGTCTAGATTGTGCATTGATTCCTGACTTTCACTGGATTATTCATTGATTCCTGACATTCAATGGATTGTGCATTGGTTCCTGACTTTCACTAGATTGTGCATTGATTCCTGACTTTCACTAGAATGTGCATTGGTTCATGACTTTCAACGGATTGTGCATTGATTCCCAACTTTCACTAGATTGTGCTTTGATTCCTGACTTTCACTAGATTGTGCAATGATTCCTGACTTTCAGTAGATTGTGCATTAATTCCTGACTTTCACTAGATTGTGCAATGTTTCCCGACTTTCAATGCATTGTGCATTAATTCCCGACTTTCACTAGATTGTGCATTGATTCCTGACTTTCACTAGAATGTGCATAGATTCCCGACTTTCAATGGATTGTGCATTGATTCCCGACTTTCAATGGATTGTGCATTGATTACTGACTTTCACTAGATTGTGCATTGATTCCTGACTTTCACTAGATTATTAATTGATTCCTGACTTTCATAGATTGTGCAATGATTCCTGACTTTCACTAGATTGTGCATTGATTCCTCACATTCACTAGATTGTGCATTGATTCCTGACTTTCATTAGATTATTAATTGGTTTCTGACTTTCACTAGATTGTGCATTGATTCCTGACTTTCACTAGATTATTAATTGATTCCTGACTTTCACTAGATTATTAATTGATTCCTGACTATCACTAGATTGTGCATTGATTCCTGACTTTCAATGGATTGTGCATTGATTCCTGACTTTCACTAGATTGTGCATTGATTCCTGACTTTCACTAGATTGTGCATTGATTCCTGACTTTCAGTAGATTATATATTGATTCCTGACTTTCACTAGATTGTGCATTGTTTCCTGACTTTCACTAGATTGTGCACTGATTCCTGACCTTCACTAGATTATTAATTGATTCCTGACTTTCAATGGATTGTGCATTGATTCCTGACATTCACTAGATTGTGCATTGATACCTGACTTTCAGTAGATTGTGCATAGATTCCTGACATTCACTAGATTATTCATTGATTCCTGACTTTCAATGGATTGTGCATTGTTTCCTGACATTCACTAGATTGTGTATTGATTCCTGACTTTCACCAGATTGTGCATTGATACCCAACTTTCATTAGATTGTGCATTGATTCCTAACATTCACTAGATTGTGCATTGGTTCCTGACTTTCACTAGATTGATGCATTGATTCCCGACTTTCAATGGATTGTTCATTGATTCCTGACTTTCACCAGGTTGTGCATTGAATCCTCACTTTCCCTAGATTGTGCATTGTTTCCCGAATTTCAATGGATTGTGCATTGATTCCCGACTTTCACTAGATTGTGCATTGATTCCTGACTTTCATTAGATTGTGCATTGATTCCCGACTTTCACTAGATTGTGCATTGATTCCTGACTTTCACTAGATTATTCATTGATTCCGCACTTTCACTAGATTGTGCATTGATTCCTGACTTTCACTAGATTATTCATTGAATCCTGACTTTCACTACATTGAGCATTGATTCCTGACTTTCACTCGATTATTCATTGAATCCTGACTTTCACTAGATTGAGCATTGATTCGTGACTTTCAATGGATTGTGAATTGATTCCTGTCTTTCACTAGATCGTGCATTGATTCCCGACTTTCAATGGATTGTGCATTGATTCCTGACTTTCTCTAGATTGTACATTGATTCCTGACTTTCACTAGATTATTCATTGATTCCTGGCTTTCACTAGATTGTGCATTGATTCCTGACTTTCAATGGATTGTGCATTGATTCCTGACTTTCAATGGATTGTGCATTGATTCCTGACTTTCACTAGATTGTGCATTGATTCCTGACTTTCACTAGATTGTGCATTGATTCCTGACATTCACTAGATTATTAATTGAATCCTGACTTTCAATGGATTGTGCATTGATTCCTGACATTCACTAGATTGTGCATTGATACCTGACATTCAGTAGATTGTGCATAGATTCCTGAAATTCACCAGATTTTTCATTGATTCCTGACTTTCAATGGATTGTGCATTGTTTCCTGACATTCACTAGATTGTGTATTGATTCCTGACTTTCACTAGATTGTGCATTGATACCCAACTTTCATTAGATTGTGCATTGATTCCTAACTTTCACTAGATTGTGCATTGATTCCTGACTTTCACTAGATTGATGCATTGATTCCCGACTTTCAATAGATTGTTCATTGATTCCTGACTTTCACTAGGTTGTGCATTGAATCCTGACTTTCACTAGATTGTGCATTGATTCCCGAATTTCAATGGATTGTGCATTGATTCCCGACTTTCACTAGATTGTGCATTGATTCCTGACTTTCATTAGATTGTCCATTGATTCCCAACTTTCACTAGATTGTGCATTGATTCGTGACTTTCACAAGATTGTGCATTGATTCCTGACTTTCACTACATTGTGCATTGATTCCCGACTTTCAATGGATTGTGCATTAATTCCTGACTTTCAGTAGATTGTGCGTTAATTTCTGACTTTCACTAGATTGTGCATTGATTCCCGACTTTCAATGGATTGTGCATTGATTCCCGACTTTCACTAGATTGTGCTTTGATTCCTGACTTTCACTAGATTGTGCAATGATTCCTGACTTTCACTAGATTGTGCATTGATTCCTGACTTTCACTAGATTATTCATTGATTCCTGACATTCAATGGATTGTGCATTGGTTCCTGACTTTCACTAAATTGTGCATTGATTCCTGACTTTCACTAGAATGTGCATTGGTTCCTGACTTTCAATGGATTGTGCATTGATTCCCAACTTTCACTAGATTGTGCTTTAATTCCTGACTTTCACTAGATTGTGCAATGACTCCTGACTTTCAGTAGATTGTGCATTAATTCCTGACTTTCACTAGATTGTGCATTGATTCCCGACTTTCAATGGATTGTGCATTAATTCCCGACTTTCACTAGATTGTGCATTGATTCCTGACTTTCACTAGAATGTGCATAGATTCCCGACTTTCAATGGATTGTGCATTGATTCCTGACATTCACTAGATTGTGCATTGATATCTGACATTCAGTAGATTGTGCATAGATTCCTGAAATTCACTAGATTTTTCATTGATTCCTGACTTTCAATGGATTGTGCATTGTTTCCTGACATTCACTAGATTGTGTATTGATTCCTGACTTTCACTAGATTGTGCATTGATAACCAACTTTCATTAGATTGTGCATTGATTCCTAACTTTCACTAGATTGTGCATTGATTCCTGACTTTCACGAGATTGATGCATTGATTCCCGACTTTCAATGGATTGTTCATTGATTCCTGACTTTCACTAGGTTGTGCATTGAATCCTGACTTTCACTAGATTGTGCATTGATTCCCGAATTTCTATGGATTGTGCATTGATTCCCGACTTTCACTAGATTGTGCATTGATTCCTGACTTTCATTAGATTGTGCATTGATTCCCAACTTTCACTAGATTGTGCATTGATTCGTGACTTTCACTAGATTATTCATTGATTCCTGACTTTCACTAGACTGTGCATTGATTCCTGACTTTCAATGGATTGTGCATTGATTCCTGACTTTCATTAGATTGTGCATTGATTCCCAACTTTCACGAGATTGTGCATTGGTTCCTGACTTTCACTAGATAGTGCATTGATTCCTGACTTTCATTACATTGTGCATTGATTCCTGACTTTCAATGGATTGTGCATTAATTCCTGACTTTCAGTAGATTGTGCATTAATTCCTCACTTTCACTAGATTGTGCATTGATTCCCGACTTTCAATGGATTGTGCATTGATTCCCGACTTTCACTAGATTGTGCTTTGATTCCTGACATTCACTAGATTGTGCAATGATTCCTGAATTTCACTAGATTGTGCATTGATTCCTGACTTTCACTAGATTATTCATTGATTCCTGACATTCAATGGATTGTGCATTGGTTCCTGACTTTCACTAGATTGTGCATTGAATCCTGACTTTCACTAGAATGTGCATTGGTTCCTGACTTTCAATGGATTGTGCATTTATTCCCAACTTTCACTACATTGTGCTTTGATTCCTAACTTTCACTAGATTGTGCAATGATTCCTGACTTTCAGTAGATTGTGCATTAATTCCTGACTTTCACTAGATTGTGCATTGATACCCGACTTTCACTGGATTGTGCATTAATTCCCGACATTCACTCGATTGTGCATTGATTCCTGACTTTCACTAGAATGTGCATAGATTCCCGACTTTCAATGGATTGTGCATTGATTCCCGACTTTCACTAGATTGTGCTTTGATTCCTGACTTTCACTAGATTGTGCATTGATTCCTGACTTTCACTAGATTGTGCATTGACTCCTGACTTTCACTAGATTGTGCATTGATTCCTGACTTTCACTAGATTGTGCATTGATTCCTCACTTTCACTAGATTATTAATTGATTCCTGACTTTCATAGATTGTGCAATGATTCCTGACTTTCACTAGATTGTGCATTGATTCCTGACTTTCACTAGATTATTAATTGATTCCTGACTTTCACTAGATTGTGCATTGATTCCTCACTTTCACTAGATTGTGCATTGATTCCTGACTTTCATTCGATTATTAATTGGTTTCTGACTTTCACTGGATTGTGCATTGATTCCTGACTTTCACTAGATTATTAATTGATTCCTGACTTTCACTAGATTATTAATTGATTCCTGACTATCACTAGATTGTGCATTGAATCCTGACTTTCAATGGATTGTGCATTGATTCCTGACTTTCACTAGATTGTTCATTGATTCCTGACTTTCACTAGATTGTGCATTGATTCCTGACTTTTACTAGATTATTAACTGATTCCTGACTTTCACTAGATTGTGCATTGTTTCCTGACTTTCACTACATTGTGCACTGATTCCTGACATTCAGTAGATTGTGTATTGATTCCTGACTTTCACCAGATTGTGCATTGATACCCAACTTTCATTAGATTGTGCATTGATTCCTAACTTTCACTAGATTGTGCATTGGTTCCTGACTTTCACTAGATTGATGCATTGATTCCCGACTTTCAATGGATTGTTAATTGATTCCTGACTTTCACCAGGTTGTGCATTGAATCCTGACTTACACTAGATTGTGCATTGATTCCCAAATTTCAATGGATTGTGCATTGATTCCCGACTTTCACTAGATTGTGCATTGATTCCTGACTTTCATTAGATTGTGCATTGATTCCCGACTTTCACTAGATTGTGCATTGATTCCTGACTTTCACTAGATTATTCATTGATTCCTCACTTTCACTCGATTGTGCATTGATTCCTGACTTTCACTAGAATATTCATTGAATCCTGACTTTCACTACATTGAGCATTGATTCCTGACTTTCACTAGATTATTCATTGATTCCTCACTTTCACTAGATTGTGCATTGATTCCTGACTTTCACTAGATTATTCATTGAATCCTGACTTTCATTAGATTGAGCATTGATTCCTGACTTTCAATAGATTGTGCATTGATTCCTGACTTTAACTAGATTGTGCATTGATTCCTGTCTTTCACTAGATTGTGCATTGATTCCCGACTTTCAATGGATTGTGCATTGATTCCTGACTTTCTCTAGATTGTACATTGATTCCTGACTTTCACTAGATTATTCATTGATTCCTGGCTCTCACTAGATTGTGCATTGATTCCTGACTTTAAATGGATTGTGCATTGATTCCTGACTTTCAATGGATTGTGCATTGATTCCTGACTTTCACTAGATTGTGCATTGATTCCTGACTTTCACTAGATTGTGCATTGAATCCTGACTTTCACTAGATTATTAATTGATTCCTGACTTTCACTAGATTGTGCATTGTTTCCTGACTTTCACTAGATTGTGCATTGATTCCTGACATTCACTAGATTATTAATTGATTCCTGACTTTCAATGGATTGTGCATTGATTCCTGACATTCACTAGATTGTGCATCGATACCTGACATTCAGTAGATTGTGCATAGATTCCTGAAATTCACTAGATTTTTCATTGATTCCTGACTTTCAATGGATTGTGCATTGTTTCCTGACATTCACTAGATTGTGTATTGATTCCTGACTTTCACTAGATTGTGCATTAATACCCAACTTTCATTAGATTGTGCATTGATTCCTAACTTTCACTAGATTGTGCATTGATTCCTGACTTTCAGTAGATTGATGCATTGATTCCCGACTTTCAATGGATTGTTCTTTGATTCCTGACTTTCAATGGTTGTGCATTGAATCCTGACTTTCACTAGATTGTGCATTGATTCCCGAATTTCAATGGATTATGCATTGATTCCCGACTTTCACTAGATTGTGCATTGATTCCTGACTTTCATTAGATTGTGCATTGATTCCCGACTTTCACTAGATTGTGCATTGATTCGTGACTTTCACTAGATTATTCATTGATTCCTGACTTTCACTAGATTGTGCATTGATTCCTGACTTTCAATGGATTGTGCATTGATTCCTGACTTTCATTAGATTGTGCATTGATTCCCAACTTTCACGAGATTGTGCATTGGTTCCTGACTTTCACTAGATTGTGCATTGATTCCTGACTTTCACTACATTGTGCATTGATTCCCGACTTTCAATGGATTGTGCATTAATTCCTGACTTTCAGTAGATTGTGCATTAATTCCTGACTTTCACTAGATTGTGCATTGATTCCCGACTTTCAATGGATTGTGCATTGATTCCCGACTTTCACTAGATTGTGCTTTGATTCCTGACTTTCACTAGATTGTGCATTGATTCCTGACTTTCATTAGATTGTGCATTGATTCCCGACTTTCACTAGATTGTGCATTGATTCCTGACTTTCACTAGATTATTCATTGATTCCTCACTTTCACTCGATTGTGCATTGATTCCTGACTTTCACTAGAATATTCATTGAATCCTGACTTTCACTAGATTGAGCATTGATTCCTGACTTTCACTAGATTATTCATTGATTCCTCACTTTCACTAGATTGTGCATTGATTCCTGACTTTCACTAGATTATTCATTGAATCCTGACTTTCATTAGATTGAGCATTGATTCCTGACTTTCAATGGATTGTGCATTGATTCCTGACTTTAACTAGATTGTGCATTGATTCCTGTCTTTCACTAGATTGTGCATTGATTCCCGACTTTCAATGGATTGTGCATTGATTCCTGACTTTCTCTAGATTGTACATTGATTCCTGACTTTCACTAGATTATTCATTGATTCCTGGCTTTCACTAGATTGTGCATTGATTCCTGACTTTAAATGGATTGTGCATTGATTCCTGACTTTCAATGGATTGTGCATTGATTCCTGACTTTCACTAGATTGTGCATTGATTCCTGACTTTCACTAGATTGTGCATTGAATCCTGACTTTCACTAGATTATTAATTGATTCCTGACTTTCACTAGATTGTGCATTGTTTCCTGACTTTCACTAGATTGTGCATTGATTCCTGACATTCACTAGATTATTAATTGATTCCTGACTTTCAATGGATTGTGCATTGATTCCTGACATTCACTAGATTGTGCATCGATACCTGACATTCAGTAGATTGTGCATAGATTCCTGAAATTCACTAGATTTTTCATTGATTCCTGACTTTCAATGGATTGTGCATTGTTTCCTGACATTCACTAGATTGTGTATTGATTCCTGACTTTCACTAGATTGTGCATTAATACCCAACTTTCATTAGATTGTGCATTGATTCCTAACTTTCACTAGATTGTGCATTGATTCCTGACTTTCACTAGATTGATGCATTGATTCCCGACTTTCAATGGATTGTTCTTTGATTCCTGACTTTCAATGGTTGTGCATTGAATCCTGACTTTCACTAGATTGTGCATTGATTCCCGAATTTCAATGGATTATGCATTGATTCCCGACTTTCACTAGATTGTGCATTGATTCCTGACTTTCATTAGATTGTGCATTGATTCCCGACTTTCATTAGATTGTGCATTGATTCGTGACTTTCACTAGATTATTCATTGATTCCTGACTTTCACTCGATTGTGCATTGATTCCTGACTTTCAATGGATTGTGCATTGATTCCTGACTTTCATTAGATTGTGCATTGATTCCCAACTTTCACGAGATTGTGCATTGGTTCCTGACTTTCACTAGATTGTGCATTGATTCCTGACTTTCACTACATTGTGCATTGATTCCCGACTTTCAATGGATTGTGCATTAATTCTTGACTTTCAGTAGATTGTGCATTAATTCCTGACTTTCACTAGATTGTGCATTGATTCCCGACTTTCAATGGATTGTGCATTGATTCCCGACTTTCACTAGATTGTGCTTTGATTCCTGACTTTCACTAGATTTTGCAATGATTCCTGACTTTCAGTAGATTGTGCATTAATTCCTGACTTTCACTAGATTGTGCATTGATTCTGGACTTTCAATGGATTGTGCATTAATTCCTGACTTTCACTAGATTGTGCATTGATTCCTGACTTTCACTAGAATGTGCATAGATTCCCGACTTTCAATGGATTGTGCATTGATTCCCGACTTTCACTAGATTATTCATTGAATCCTGACTTTTACTAGATTATCAATTGATTCCTGACTTTCAATGGATTGTGCATTGATTCCTGACTTTCACTAGATTGTGCATTGATTCCCAACTTTCACTAGTTTGTGCATTGGTTCCTGACTTTCACTAGATTGTGCATTGATTCCTGACTTTCACTAGATTGTGCACTGATTCCCGAATTTCAATGGGTTGTGCATTAATTCCTGACTTTCACTAGATTGTGCATTGATTCCTGACTTTCACTAGAATGTGCATTGATTCCTGACTTTCAATGGATTGTGCATTGATTCACAACTTTCACTAGATTGTGCTTTGATTCCTGACTTTCACTAGATTGTGAGTTGATTCCTGACTTTCACTAGATTGTGCATAGATTCCTGACTTTCACTAGATTAATCATTGATTCCTGACTTTCACTAGATTGTGCATTGATTCCTGACTTTCACTAGATTGTGCATAGATTCCTGACTTTCACTAGATTGTGCATTGATTCCTGACTTTCAATGGATTGTGCATTGATTCCTGACTTTCACTAGATTATTCATTGATTCCTGACTTTCACTAGATTATTAATTGATTCCTGACTTTCAATGGATTGTGCATTGATTCCTGACTTTCACGAGATTGTGCATTGATTCCCAACTTTCACTAGATTGTGCATTGGTTCCTGACTTTCACTAGATTGTGCATTGATTCCCGACTTTCAATGGATTGTGCATTAATTCCTGACCTTCACTAGATTGTGCATTGATTCCTGACTTTCACTAGAATGTACATTGATTCCTGACTTTCAATGGATTGTGCATTGATTCCCAACTTTCACTAGATTGTGCTTTGATTCTTGACTTTCACTAGATTGTGCAATGATTCCTGACTTTCAGTAGATTGTGCATTAATTCCTGACTTTCACTAGATTGTGCATTGATTCCCGACTTTCAATGGATTGTGCATTAATTCCTGACTTTCACTAGATTGTGCATTGATTCCTGACTTTCACTAGAATGTGCATAGATTCCCGACTTTCAATGGATTGTGCATTGATTCCCGACTTTCACTAGATTGTGCTTTGATTCCTGACTTTCACTGGATTGTGCAATGATTCCTGACTTTCACCAGATTGTGCATTGATTCCTGACTTTCACTAGACTGTGCATTGATTCCTGACTTTCACTAGATTGTGCATTGATTCCCAACTTTCAATGGATTGTGCATTGATTACTGACTTTCACTAGATTGTGCATTGATTCCTGACTTTCACTCGATTATTAATTGATTCCTGACTTTCATAGATTGTGCATTGATTCCTGACTTTCACTAAATTGTGCATTGATTCCTGACTTTCACTCGATTATTAATTGATTCCTGACTTTCACTAGATTGTGCATTGAATCCTGACTTTCAATGGATTGTGCATTGATTCCTGACTTTCACTAGATTGTGCATTGATTCCTCACTTTCACTAGATTGTGCATTGATTCCTGACTTTCATTAGATTATTAATTGGTTTCTGGCTTTCACTAGATTGTGCATTGATTCCTGACTTTCACTAGATTATTAATTGATTCCTGACTTTCACTAGATTATTAATTGATTCCTGACTATCATTAGATTGTGCATTGATTCCTGACTTTCAATGGATTATGCATTGATTCCCGACTTTCACTAGATTGTGCTTTGATTCCTGACTTTCACTGGATTGTGCAATGATTCCTGACTTTCACCAGATTGTGCATTGATTCCTGACTTTCACTAGACTGTGCATTGATTCCTGACTTTCACTAGATTGTGCATTGATTCCCAACTTTCAATGGATTGTGCATTGATTACTGACTTTCACTAGATTGTGCATTGATTCCTGACTTTCACTCGATTATTAATTGATTCCTGACTTTCATAGATTGTGCATTGATTCCTGACTTTCACTAAATTGTGCATTGATTCCTGACTTTCACTCGATTATTAATTGATTCCTGACTTTCACTAGAATGTGCATAGATTCCCGACTTTCAATGGATTGTGCATTGATTCCCGACTTTCACTAGATTGTGCTTTGATTCCTGACTTTCACTGGATTGTGCATTGATTCCTGACTTTCACTAGATTGTGCATTGAATCCTGACTTTCAATGGATTGTGCATTGATTCCTGACTTTCACTAGATTGTGCATTGATTCCTCACTTTCACTAGATTGTGCATTGATTCCTGACTTTCATTAGATTATTAATTGGTTTCTGGCTTTCACTAGATTGTGCATTGATTCCTGACTTTCACTAGATTATTAATTGATTCCTGACTTTCACTAGATTATTAATTGATTCCTGACTATCATTAGATTGTGCATTGATTCCTGACTTTCAATGGATTATGCATTGATTCCTGACTTTCACTAGATTGTGCACTGATTCCTGACTTTCACTAGATTATTAATTGATTCCTGACTTTCAATGGATTGTGCATTGATTCCTGACATTCACTAGATGGTGCATTGATACCTGACTTTCAGTAGATTGTGCATAGATTCCTGACATTCACGAGATTATTCATTGATTCCTGACTTTCAATGGATTGTGCATTGTTTCCTGACATTCACTAGATTGTGTATTGATTCCTGACTTTCACTAGATTGTGCATTGATACCCAAATTTCATTAGATTGTGCATTGATTCCTAACTTTCACTAGATTGTGCATTGATTCCTGACTTTCACTAGATTGATGCATTGATTCCCGACTTTCAATGGATTGTTCATTGATTCCTGACTTTCACTAGGTTGTGCATTGATTCCTGACTTTCACTAGATTGTGCATAGATTCCTGACTTTCACTAGATTATTAATTGATTCCTGATTTCACTAGATTTTGCATTGATTCCCGACTTTCACTAGATTGTGCATTGATTCCTGACTTTCATTAGATTGTGCATTGATTCCCGACTTTCACTAGATTGTGCATTGATTCCTGACTTTCACTCGATTATTCATTGATTCATCACTTTCACTAGATTGTGCATTGATTCCTGACTTTCACTAGATTATTCATTGAATCCTGACTTTCACTAGATTGAGCATTGATTCCTGACTTTCACTAGATTATTCATTGATTCCTCACTTTCACTAGATTGTGCATTGATTCCTGACTTTCACTAGATTATTCATTGAATCCTGACTTTCACTGGATTGAGCATTGATTCCTGACTTTCAATGGATTGTGCATTGATTCCTGACTTTAATTGATTGTGCATTGATTCCTGCATTTCACTCGATTGTGCATTGATTCCTGACTTTCACTAGATTGAGCATTGATTCCTGACTTTCACTAGATTGTGCATTGATTCCTGACTTTCACTAGATTGTGCATTGATTCCCGACTTTCAATGGATTGTGCATTGATTACTGACTTTCACTAGATTGTGCATTGATTCCTGACTTTCACTGGATTATTAATTGATTCCTGACTTTCATAGATTGTGCATTGATTCCTGACTTTCACTAGATTGTGCATTGATTCCTGACTTTCACTAGATTATTAATTGATTCCTGACTTTCACTAGATTGTGCATTGAATCCTGACTTTCAATGGATTGTGCATTGATTCCTGACTTTCACTAGATTGTGCATTGATTCCTGACTTTCACTAGATTGTGCATTGATTCCTGACTTTCAATGGATTGTGCATTGATTCCTGACTTTCACTAGATTGTGCATTGAATCCCGAGTTTCACTAGATTGTGCATTGATTCCTGACTTTCACTAGATTGTGCATTGATTCCCAACTTTCACTAGATTGTGCATTGAATCCTGACTTTCACTAGATTGTGCATTGATTCCTGACATTCACAAGATTGTGCATTGATTCCTGATTTTCAATGTATTGTGCATTGATTCCTGACTTTCACTAGATTATTCATTGATTCCTCACTTTCACTAGATTGTGCATTGATTCCTGACTTTCACTAGATTATTCATTGAATCCTGACTTTCACTGGATTGAGCATTGATTCCTGACTTTCAATGGATTGTGCATTGATTCCTGACTTTCACTAGATTGTGCATTGATTCCCAACTTTCACTAGTTTGTGCATTGGTTCCTGACTTTCACTAGATTGTGCATTGATTCCTGACTTTCAATGGATTGTGCATTGATTCCTGACTTTCATTAGATTGTGCATTGATTCCCAACTTTCATGAGATTGTGCATTGGTTCCTGACTTTCACTAGATTGTGCATTGATTCCTGACTTTCACTACATTGTGCATTGATTCCCGACTTTCAATGGATTGTGCATTAATTCCTGACTTTCAGTAGATTGTGCATTAATTCCTGACTTTCACTAGATTGTGCATTGATTCCCGACTTTCAATGGATTGTGCATTGATTCCCGACTTTCACTAGATTGTGCTTTGATTCCTGACTTTCACTAGATTGTGCAATGATTCCTGACTTTCAGTAGATTGTGCATTAATTCCTGACTTTCACTAGATTGTGCATTGAATCTGGACTTTCAATGGATTGTGCATTAATTCCTGACTTTCACTAGATTGTGCATTGATTCCTGACTTTCACTAGAATGTGCATAGATTCCCGACTTTCAATGGATTGTGCATTGATTCCCGACTTTCACTAGATTATTCATTGAATCCTGACTTTTACTAGATTATCAATTGATTCCTGACTTTCAATGGATTGTGCATTGATTCCTCACTTTCACTAGATTGTGCATTGATTCCCAACTTTCACTAGTTTGTGCATTGGTTCCTGACTTTCACTAGATTGTGCATTGATTACTGACTTTCACTAGATTGTGAACTGATTCCCGAATTTCAATGGGTTGTGCATTAATTCCTGACTTTCACTAGATTGTGCATTGATTCCTGACTTTCACTAGATTGTGCATAGATTCCTGACTTTCACTAGATTGTGCATTGATTCCTGACTTTCAATGGATTGAGCATTGATTCCTGACTTTCACTAGATTATTCATTGATTCCTGACTTTCACTAGATTATTAATTGATTCCTGACTTTCAATGGATTGTGCATTGATTCCTTACTTTCACGAGATTGTGCATTGATTCCCAACTTTCACTAGATTGTGCATTGGTTCCTGACTTTCACTAGATTGTGCATTGATTCCCGACTTTCAATGGATTGTGCATTAATTCCTGACTTTCACTAGATTGTGCATTGATTCCTGACTTTCACTAGAATGTACATTGATTCCTGACTTTCAATGGATTGTGCATTGATTCCCAACTTTCACTAGATTGTGCTTTGATTCTTGACTTTCACTAGATTGTGCAATGATTCCTGACTTTCAGTAGATTGTGCATTAATTCCTGACTTTCACTAGATTGTGCATTGATTCCCGACTTTCAATGGATTGTGCATTAATTCCTGACTTTCACTAGATTGTGCATTGATTCCTGACTTTCACTAGAATGTGCATAGATTCCCGACTTTCAATGGATTGTGCATTGATTCCCGACTTTCACTAGATTGTGCTTTGATTCCTCACTTTCACTGGATTGTGCAATGATTCCTGACTTTCACCAGATTGTGCATTGATTCCTGACTTTCACTGGACTGTGCATTGATTCCTGACTTTCACTAGATTGTGCATTGATTCCCAGCTTTCAATGGATTGTGCATTGATTACTGACTTTCACTAGATTGTGCATTGATTCCTGACTTTCACTCGATTATTAATTGATTCCTGACTTTCATAGATTGTGCATTGATTCCTGACTTTCACTAAATTGTGCATTGATTCCTGACTTTCACTCGATTGTTAATTGATTCCTGACTTTCACTAGATTGTGCATTGAATCCTGACTTTCAATGGATTGTGCATTGATTCCTGACTTTCACTAGATTGTGCATTGATTCCTCACTTTCACTAGATTGTGCATTGATTCCTGACTTTCATTAGATTATTAATTGGTTTCTGGCTTTCACTAGATTGTGCATTGATTCCTGACTTTCACTAGATTATTAATTGATTCCTGACTTTCACTAGATTATTAATTGATTCCTGACTATCATTAGATTGTGCATTGATTCCTGACTTTCAATGGATTATGCATTGATTCCTGACTTTCACTAGATTGTGCACTGATTCCTGACTTTCACTAGATTATTAATTGATTCCTGACTTTCAATGGATTGTGCATTGATTCCTGACATTCACTAGATGGTGCATTGATACCTGACTTTCAGTAGATTGTGCATAGATTCCTGACATTCACGAGATTATTCATTGATTCCTGACTTTCAATGGATTGTGCATTGTTTCCTGACATTCACTAGATTGTGTATTGATTCCTGACTTTCACTAGATTGTGCATTGATACACAAATTTCATTAGATTGTGCATTGATTCCTAACTTTCACTAGATTGTGCATTGATTCCTGACTTTCACTAGATTGATGCTTTGATTCCCGACTTTCAATGGATTGTTCATTGATTCCTGACTTTCACTAGGTTGTGCATTGAATCCTGACTTTCACAAGATTGTGCATTGATTCCCGAATTTCAATGGATTGTGCATTGATTCCCGACTTTCACTAGATTGTGCATTGATTCCTGACTTTCATTAGATTGTGCATTGATTCCCGACTTTCACTAGATTGTGCATTGATTCCTGACTTTCACTCGATAATTCATTGATTCATCACTTTCACTAGATTGTGCATTGATTCCTGACTTTCACTAGATTATTCATTGAATCCTGACTTTCACTAGATTGAGCATTGATTCCTGACTTTCACTAGCTTATTCATTGATTCCTCACTTTCACTAGATTGTGCATTGATTCCTGACTTTCACTAGATTATTCATTGAATCCTGACTTTCACTGGATTGAGCATTGATTCCTGACTTTCAATGGATTGTGCATTGATTCCTGACTTTAATTGATTGTGCATTGATTCCTGCATTTCACTCGATTGTGCATTGATTCCTGACTTTCACTAGATTGAGCATTGATTCCTGACTTTCACTAGATTGTGCATTGATTCCTGACTTTCACTAGATTGTGCATTGATTCCCGACTTTCAATGGATTGTGCATTGATTACTGACTTTCACTAGATTGTGCATTGATTCCTGACTTTCACTAGATTATTAATTGATTCCTGACTTTCATAGATTTTGCATTGATTCCTGACTTTCACTAGATTGTGCATTGATTCCTGACTTTCACTAGATTATTAATTGATTCCTGACTTTCACTAGATTGTGCATTGAATCCTGACTTTCAATGGATTGTGCATTGATTCCTGACTTTCACTAGATTGTGCATTGATTCCTGACTTTCACTAGATTGTGCATTGATTCCTGACTTTCAATGGATTGTGCATTGATTCCTGACTTTCACTAGATTGTGCATTGATTCCCGAGTTTCACTAGATTGTGCATTGATTCCTGACTTTCACTAGATTGTGCATTGATTCCCAACTTTCACTAGATTGTGCATTGAATCCTGACTTTCACTAGATTGTGCATTGATTCCTGACATTCACAAGATTGTGCATTGATTCCTGATTTTCAATGTATTGTGCATTGATTCCTGACTTTCACTAGATTGTGCATTTATTCCTGACTTTCAATGGATTGGGCATTGATTCCTGACTTTCATTAGATTGTGCAATGATTCCTGACTTTCACTAGATTGTGCATTGATTCCTGACTTTGACTAGATTATGCATAGATTCCTGACTTTCACTAGATTGTGCATTGATTCCTGACTTTCACTAGATTGTGCATTGATTCCTGACTTTCAATGGATTGGGCATTGATTCCTGACTTTCACTAGATTGTGCAATGATTCCTGACTTTCACTAGATTGTGCATTGATTCCTGACTTTCACTAGATTATGCATAGATTCCTGACTTTCACTAGATTGTGCATTGATTCCTGACTTTCACTAGATTGTGCATTGATTCCTGACTTTCACTAGATTGTGCATTGATTCCTGACTTTCACTAGATTGTCCATTGATTCCTGACTTTCACTAGATTGTGCATTGATTCCTGATGTTCAATGGATTGTGCATTGATTCCTGACTTTCATTAGATTGTGCATTGATTCCTGACTTTCACTAGATTGTGCATTGATTCCTGATGTTCAATGGATTGTGCATTGATTCCTGACTTTCACTAGATTATGCAATGATTCCTGACTTTCACTAGATTGTGCATTGATTCCTGACTTTCACTAGATTATTAATTGATTCCTGACTTTCACTAGATTTTGCATTGATTCCTGATGTTCAATGGATTGTGCATTGATTCCTGACTTTCACTAGATTGTGCATTGATTCCTGACTTTCACTAGATTGTGCATTGATTCCTGATGTTCAATGGATTGTGCATTGATTCCTGACTTTCACTAGATTGTGCAATGATTCCTGACTTTCACTAGATTGTGCATTGATTCCTGACTTTCACTAGATTGTCCATTGATTCCTGACTTTCACTAGATTGTGCATTGATTCCTGACTTTCACTAGATTGTGCATTGATTCCTGACTTTCACTAGATTATTCATTGATTCCTGACTTTCACTAGATTGTGCATTGATTCCCGACTTGCACTAGATTGTGCATTGATTCCTGACTTTCACTAGATTGTGCATAGATTCCCGACTTTCAATGGATTGTGCATTGATTCCCGACTTTCACTAGATTGTGCTTTGATTCCTGACTTTCACTAGATTGTGCAATGATTCCTGACTTTCACTAGATTGTGCATTGATTCCCGACTTTCAATGGTGGTGCATTGATTCCCGACTTTCACTAGATTATTCATTGAATCCTGACTTTTACTAGATTGTGCATTGATTCCCGACTTTCAATGGTGGTGCATTGATTCCCGACTTTCACTAGATTATTCATTGAATCCTGACTTTTACTAGATTATTAATTGATTCCTCACTTTCACTAGATTGTGCATTGATTCCTGACTTTCACTAGATTATTCATTGAATCCTGACTTTTACTAGATTATTAATTGATTCCTCACTTTCACTAGATTGTGCATTGATTCCTGACTTTCACTAGATTATTCATTGAATCCTGACTTTCACTAGATCGAGCATTGATTCCTGACTTTCAATGGATTGTGCATTGATTCCTGACTTTAACTAGATTGTGCATTGATTCCTGTCTTTCACTAGATCGTGCATTGATTCCCGACTTTCAATGGATTGTGCATTGATTCCTGACTTTCTCTAGATTGTACATTGATTCCTGACTTTCACTAGATTATTCATTGATTCCTGGCTTTCACTAGATTGTGCATTGATTCCTGACTTTCAATGGATTGTGCATTGATTCCTGACTTTCAATGGATTGTGCAATGATTCCTGACTTTCAGTAGATTGTGCATTAATTCCTGACTTTCACTAGATTGTGCATTGATTCCCGACTTTCAATGGATTGTGCATTAATTCCCGACTTTCACTAGATTGTGCATTGATTCCTGACTTTCACTAGAATGTGCATAGATTCCCGACTTTCAATGGATTGTGCATTGATTCCCGACTTTCACTAGATTGTGCTTTGATTCCTGACTTTCACTAGATTGTGCAATGATTCCTGACTTTCACTAGATTGTGCATTGACTCCTGACTTTCACTAGATTGTGCATTGATTCCTGACTTTCACTAGATTATTAATTGATTCCTGATTTTCATAGATTGTGCAATGATTCCTGACTTTCACTAGATTGTGCATTGATTCCTGACTTTCACTAGATTATTAATTGATTCCTGACTTTCACTAGATTGTGCATTGAATCCTGACTTTCAATGGATTGTGCATTGATTCCTGACTTTCACTAGATTGTGCATTGATTCCTCACTTTCACTAGATTGTGCATTGATTCCTGACTTTCATTAGATTATTAATTGGTTTCTGACTTTCACTAGATTGTGCATTGATTCCTGACTTTCACTCGATTATTAATTGATTCCTGACTTTCACTAGATTATTAATTGATTCCTGACTATCACTAGATTGTGCATTGATTCCCGAATTTCAATGGATTGTGCATTGATTCCCGAGTTTCACTAGATTGTGCATTGATTCCTGACTTTCACTAGATTGTGCATTGATTCCCAACTTTCACTAGATTGTGCATTGAATCCTGACTTTCACTAGATTGTGCATTGATTCCTGACATTCACAAGATTGTGCATTGATTCCTGATTTTCAATGTATTGTGCATTGATTCCTGACTTTCACTAGATTGTGCATTTATTCCTGACTTTCAATGGATTGGGCATTGATTCCTGACTTTCATTAGATTGTGCAATGATTCCTGACTTTCACTAGATTGTGCATTGATTCCTGACTTTGACTAGATTATGCATAGATTCCTGACTTTCACTAGATTGTGCATTGATTCCTGACTTTCACTAGATTGTGCATTGATTCCTGACTTTCAATGGATTGGGCATTGATTCCTGACTTTCACTAGATTGTGCAATGATTCCTGACTTTCACTAGATTGTGCATTGATTCCTGACTTTCACTAGATTATGCATAGATTCCTGACTTTCACTAGATTGTGCATTGATTCCTGACTTTCACTAGATTGTGCATTGATTCCTGACTTTCACTAGATTGTGCATTGATTCCTGACTTTCACTAGATTGTCCATTGATTCCTGACTTTCACTAGATTGTGCATTGATTCCTGATGTTCAATGGATTGTGCATTGATTCCTGACTTTCATTAGATTGTGCATTGATTCCTGACTTTCACTAGCTTGTGCATTGATTCCTGATGTTCAATGGATTGTGCATTGATTCCTGACTTTCACTAGATTATGCAATGATTCCTGACTTTCACTAGATTGTGCATTGATTCCTGACTTTCACTAGATTATTAATTGATTCCTGACTTTCACTAGATTTTGCATTGATTCCTGATGTTCAATGGATTGTGCATTGATTCCTGACTTTCACTAGATTGTGCATTGATTCCTGACTTTCACTAGATTGTGCATTGATTCCTGATGTTCAATGGATTGTGCATTGATTCCTGACTTTCACTAGATTGTGCAATGATTCCTGACTTTCACTAGATTGTGCATTGATTCCTGACTTTCACTAGATTGTCCATTGATTCCTGACTTTCACTAGATTGTGCATTGATTCCTGACTTTCACTAGATTGTGCATTGATTCCTGACTTTCACTAGATTATTCATTGGTTCCTGACTTTCACTAGATTGTGCATTGATTCCCGACTTGCACTAGATTGTGCATTGATTCCTGACTTTCACTAGATTGTGCATAGATTCCCGACTTTCAATGGATTGTGCATTGATTCCCGACTTTCACTAGATTGTGCTTTGATTCCTGACTTTCACTAGATTGTGCAATGATTCCTGACTTTCACTAGATTGTGCATTGATTCCCGACATTCAATGGTGGTGCATTGATTCCCGACTTTCACTAGATTATTCATTGAATCCTGACTTTTACTAGATTGTGCATTGATTCCCGACTTTCAATGGTGGTGCATTGATTCCCGACTTTCACTAGATTATTCATTGAATCCTGACTTTTACTAGATTATTAATTGATTCCTCACTTTCACTAGATTGTGCATTGATTCCTGACTTTCACTAGATTATTCATTGAATCCTGACTTTTACTAGATTATTAATTGATTCCTCACTTTCACTAGATTGTGCATTGATTCCTGACTTTCACTAGATTATTCATTGAATCCTGACTTTCACTAGATCGAGCATTGATTCCTGACTTTCAATGGATTGTGCATTGATTCCTGACTTTAACTAGATTGTGCATTGATTCCTGTCTTTCACTAGATCGTGCATTGATTCCCGACTTTCAATGGATTGTGCATTGATTCCTGACTTTCTCTAGATTGTACATTGATTCCTGACTTTCACTAGATTATTCATTGATTCCTGGCTTTCACTAGATTGTGCATTGATTCCTGACTTTCAATGGATTGTGCATTGATTCCTGACTTTCAATGGATTGTGCAATGATTCCTGACTTTCAGTAGATTGTGCATTAATTCCTGACTTTCACTAGATTGTGCATTGATTCCCGACTTTCAATGGATTGTGCATTAATTCCCGACTTTCACTAGATTGTGCATTGATTCCTGACTTTCACTAGAATGTGCATAGATTCCCGACTTTCAATGGATTGTGCATTGATTCCCGACTTTCACTAGATTGTGCTTTGATTCCTGACTTTCACTAGATTGTGCAATGATTCCTGACTTTCACTAGATTGTGCATTGACTCCTGACTTTCACTAGATTGTGCATTGATTCCTGACTTTCACTAGATTATTAATTGATTCCTGATTTTCATAGATTGTGCAATGATTCCTGACTTTCACTAGATTGTGCATTGATTCCTGACTTTCACTAGATTATTAATTGATTCCTGACTTTCAACTAGATTGTGCATTGAATCCTGACTTTCAATGGATTGTGCATTGATTCCTGACTTTCACTAGATTGTGCATTGATTCCTCACTTTCACTAGATTGTGCATTGATTCCTGACTTTCATTAGATTATTAATTGGTTTCTGACTTTCACTAGATTGTGCATTGATTCCTGACTTTCACTCGATTATTAATTGA
Organism: Somniosus microcephalus; assembly: GCF_052327205.1. NCBI lineage: Eukaryota > Metazoa > Chordata > Chondrichthyes > Squaliformes > Somniosidae > Somniosus > Somniosus microcephalus. The sequence goes on along the minus strand of NW_028225684.1, from coordinate 127,342 downwards.
TTCCTGACTTTCACTAGATTATTAATTGATTCCTGACTATCACTAGATTGTGCATTGATTCCCGAATTTCAATGGATTGTGCATTGATTCCCGACTTTCTCTAGATTGTGCATTGATTCCTGACTTTTCACTGGATTATTCATTGATTCCTCAATTTCACTAGATTGTGCATTGATTCCTGACTTTCACTAGATTATTCATTGAATCCTGACTTTCACTACATTGGAGCATTGTTTCCTGACTTTCAATGGATTGTGCATTGATTCCTGACTTTAACTAGATTGTGCATTGATTCCTGTCTTTGACTAGATTGTGCATTGATTCCCGACTTTCAATGGATTGTGCATTGATTCCTGACTTTCTCTAGATTGTACATTGTGTTTCCTGACTTTCACTAGATTATTCATTGATTCCTGGCTTTCACTAGATTGTGCATTGATACCTGACATTCAGTAGATTGTGCACTAGATTCCTGACATTCACTAGATTTTTCATTGATTCCTGACTTTCAATGGATTGTGCATTGTTTCCTGACATTCACTAGATTGTGTATTGATTCCTGACTTTCACTAGATTGTGCATTGATACCCAACTTTCATTAGATTGTGCATTGATTCCTAACTTTCACTAGATTGTGCATTGATTCCTGACTTTCACGAGATTGATGCATTGATTCCCGACTTTCAATGGATTGTTCATTGATTCCTGACTTAAACTAGGTTGTGCATTGTATCCTGACTTTCATTAGATTGTGCATTGATTCCTAACTTTCACTAGATTGGGCCCTGATTCCTGACTTTCACTAGATTGTGCATTGATTCCTGACTTTGACTAGATTGTGCATTGATTCCTGACTTTAACCAGATTATTCATTGATTCCTGACATTCAATGGATTGTGCATTGATTCCTGACTTTCACTAGATTGTGCATTGATTCCTGACTTTCACTAGAATGTGCATTGGTTGCTGACTTTCAATGATTGTGCATTGATTCCCAACTTTCACTAGATTGTGCAATGATTCCTGACTTTCAGTAGATTGTGCATTAATTCCTGACTTTCACTAGATTGTGCATTGATTCCCGACTTTCAATGGATTGTGCATTAATTCCCGACTTTCACTAGATTGTGCATTGATTCCTGACTTTCACTAGAATGTGCATAGATTCCCAACTTTCAATGGATTGTGCATTGATTCCCGATTTTCACTAGATTGTGCTTTGATTCCTGACTTTCACTAGATTGTGCAATGATTCCTGACTTTCACTAGATTGTGCATTGACTCCTGACTTTCACTAGATTGTGCATTGATTCCTGACTTTCACTAGATTATTAATTGTTTCCTGACTTTCATAGATTGTGCAATGATTCCTGACTTTCACTAGATTGTGCATTGATTCCTGACTTTCACTAGATTATTAATTGATTCCTGACTTTCACTAGATTGTGCATTGAATCCTGACTTTCAATGGATTGCTGCATTGATTCCTGACTTTCACTAGATTGTGCATTGATTCCTCACTTTCACTAGATTGTGCATTGATTCCTGACTTTCATTAGATTATTAATTGGTTTCTGACTTTCACTAGATTGTGCATTGATTCCTGACTTTCACTAGATTTATTAATTGATTCCTGACTTTCACTAGATTATTAATTGATTCCTGACTATCACTAGATTGTGCATTGATTCCTGACTTTCAATGGATTGTGCATTGATTCCTGTCTTTCACTAGATTGTGCATTGATTCCTGACTTTCACTAGATTGTACATTGATCCTCACTTTTACTAGATTATTAATTGATTCCTGACTTTCACTAGATTGTGCATTGTTTCCTGACTTTCACTAGATTGTGCACTGATTCCTGACCTTCAGTAGATTATTAATTGATTCCTGACTTTCAATGGATTGTGCATTGATTCCTGACATTCACTAGATTGTGCATTGATACCTGACTTTCAGTAGATTGTGCATAGATTCCTCACATTCACTAGATTATTCATTGATTCCTGACATTCAACGGATTGTGCATTGATTCCTGACTTCCACTAGATTGTGCATTGATTCCTGACTTTCACTAGAATGTGCATTGGTTGCTGACTTTCAATGGATTGTGCATTGATTCCAACTTTCACTAGATTGTGCAATGATTCCTGACTTTCAGCAGATTGTGCATTAATTCCTGACTTTCACTAGATTGTGCATTGATTCCCGACTTTCAATGGATTGTGCATTAATTCCCGACTTTCACTAGATTGTGCATTGATTCCTGACTTTCACTAGAATGTGCATAGATTCCCAACTTTCAATGGATTGTGCATTGATTCCCGACTTTCACTAGATTGTGCTTTGATTCCTGACTTTCACTAGATTGTGCAATGATTCCTGACTTTCACTAGATTGTGCATTGACTCCTGACTTTCACTAGATTGTGCATTGATTCCTGACTTTCACTAGATTATTAATTGATTCCTGACTTTCATAGATTGTGCAATGATTCCTGACTTTCACTAGATTGTGCATTGATTCCTGACTTTCACTAGATTATTAATTGATTCCTGACTTTCACTAGATTGTGCATTGAATCCTGACTTTCAATGGATTGTGCATTGATTCCTGACTTTCACTAGATTGTGCATTGATTCCTCACTTTCACTAGATTGTGCATTGATTCCTGACTTTCATTAGATTATTAATTGGTTTCTGACTTTCACTAGATTGTGCATTGATTCCTGACTTTCACTAGATTATTAATTGATTCCTGACTTTCACTAGATTATTAATTGATTCCTGACTATCACTAGATTGTGCATTGATTCCTGACTTTCAATGGATTGTGCATTGATTCCTGTCTTTCACTAGATTGTGCATTGATTCCTGACTTTCACTAGATTGTACATTGATTCCTCACTTTTACTAGATTATTAATTGATTCCTGACTTTCACTAGATTGTGCATTGTTTCCTGACTTTCACTAGATTGTGCACTGATTCCTGACCTTCAGTAGATTATTAATTGATTCCTGACTTTCAATGGATTGTGCATTGATTCCTGACATTCACTAGATTGTGCATTGATACCTGACTTTCAGTAGATTGTGCATAGATTCCTGACATTCACTAGATTATTCATTGATTCCTGACTTTCAATGGATTGTGCATTGTTTCCTGACATTCACTAGATTGTGTATTGATTCCTGACTTTCACCATATTGTGCACTGATACCCAACTTTCATTAGATTGTGCATTGATTCCTAACTTTCACTAGATTGTGCATTGGTTCCTGACTTTCACTAGATTGATGCATTGATTCCCGACTTTCAATGGATTGTTCATTGATTCCTGACTTTCACCAGGTTGTGCATTGAATCCTGACTTTCCCTAGATTGTGCATTGATTCCCGAATTTCAATGGATTGTGCATTGATTCCCGACTTTCTCTCGATTGTGCATTGATTCCTGACTTTCATTAGATTGTGCATTGATTCCCGACTTTCACTAGATTGTGCATTGATTCGTGACTTTCACTAGATTATTCATTGATTCCTGACTTTCACTAGATTGTGCTTTGATTCCTGACTTTCAATGGATTGTGCATTGATTCCTGACTTTCATTAGATTGTGCATTGATTCTCATCTTTCACGAGATTGTGCATTGGTTCCTGACTTTCACTAGATTGTGCATTGATTCCTGACTTTCACTACATTGTGCATTGATTCCCGACTTTCAATGGATTGTGCATTAATTCCTGACTTTCACTAGATTGTGCATTGATTCCTGACTTTCACGAGAATGTGCATTGATTCCTGACTTTCAATGGATTGTGCATTGATTCCCAACTTTCACTAGATTGTGCTTTGATTCCTGACTTTCACTAGATTGTGCAATGATTCCTGACTTTCAGTAGATTGTGCATTAATTCCTGACTTTCACTAGATTGTGCATTGATTCCCGACTTTCAATGGATTGTGCATTGATTCCCGACTTTCACTAGATTGTGCTTTGATTCCTGACTTTCACTAGATTGTGCAATGATTCCTGACTTTCACTAGATTGTGCATTGATTCCCGACTTTCAATGGTGGTGCATTGATTCCCGACTTTCACTAGATTATTCATTGAATCCTGACTTTTACTAGATTATTAATTGATTCCTCACTTTCACTAGATTGTGCATTGATTCCTGACTTTCACGAGATTATTCATTGAATCCTGACTTTCACTAGATCGAGCATTGATTCCTGACTTTCAATGGATTGTGCATTGATTCCTGACTTTAACTAGATTGTGCATTGATTCCTGTCTTTCACTAGATCGTGCATTGATTCCCGACTTTCAATGGATTGTGCATTGATTCCTGACTTTCTCTAGATTGTACATTGATTCCTGACTTTCACTAGATTATTCATTGGTTCCTGGCTTTCACTAGATTGTGCATTGATTCCTGACTTTCAATGGATTGTGCATTGATTCCTGACTTTCAATGGATTGTGCAATGATTCCTGACTTTCAGTAGATTGTGCATTAATTCCTGACTTTCACTAGATTGTGCATTGATTCCCGACTTTCAATGGATTGTGCATTAATTCCCGACTTTCACTAGATTGTGCATTGATTCCTGACTTTCACTAGAATGTGCATAGATTCCCGACTTTCAATGGATTGTGCATTGATTCCCGACTTTCACTAGATTGTGCTTTGATTCCTGACTTTCACTAGATTGTGCAATGATTCCTGACTTTCACTAGATTGTGCATTGATTCCCGACTTTCAATGGTGGTGCATTGATTCCCGACTTTCACTAGATTATTCATTGAATCCTGACTTTTACCAGATTATTAATTGATTCCTCACTTTCACTAGATTGTGCATTGATTCCTGACTTTCACTAGATTATTCATTGAATCCTGACTTTTACTAGATTATTAATTGATTCCTCACTTTCACTAGATTGTGCATTGATTCCTGACTTTCACTAGATTATTCATTGAATCCTGACTTTCACTAGATCGAGCATTGATTCCTGACTTTCAATGGATTGTGCATTGATTCCTGACTTTAACTAGATTGTGCATTGATTCCTGTCTTTCACTAGATCGTGCATTGATTCCCGACTTTCAATGGATTGTGCATTGATTCCTGACTTTCTCTAGATTGTACATTGATTCCTGACTTTCACTAGATTATTCATTGATTCCTGGCTTTCACTAGATTGTGCATTGATTCCTGACTTTCAATGGATTGTGCATTGATTCCTGACTTTCAATGGATTGTGCAATGATTCCTGACTTTCAGTAGATTGTGCATTAATTCCTGACTTTCACTAGATTGTGCATTGATTCCCGACTTTCAATGGAATGTGCATTAATTCCCGACTTTCACTAGATTGTGCATTGATTCCTGACTTTCACCAGAATGTGCATAGATTCCCGACTTTCAATGGATTGTGCATTGATTCCCGACTTTCACTAGATTGTGCTTTGATTCCTGACTTTCACTAGATTGTGCAATGATTCCTGACTTTCACTAGATTGTGCATTGACTCCTGACTTTCACTAGATTGTGCATTGATTCCTGACTTTCACTAGATTATTAATTGATTCCTGACTTTCATAGATTGTGCAATGATTCCTGACTTTCACTAGATTGTGCATTGATTCCTGACTTTCACTAGATTATTAATTGATTCCTGACTTTCACTAGATTGTGCATTGAATCCTGACTTTCAATGGATTGTGCATTGATTCCTGACTTTCACTAGATTGTGCATTGATTCCTCACTTTCACTAGATTGTGCATTGATTCCTGACTTTCATTAGATTATTAATTGGTTTCTGACTTTCACTAGATTGTGCATTGATTCCTGACTTTCACTAGATTATTAATTGATTCCTGACTTTCACTAGATTATTAATTGATTCCTGACTATCACTAGATTGTGCATTGATTCCCGAATTTCAATGGATTCTGCATTGATTCCCGACTTTATCTAGATTGTGCATTGATTCCTGACTTTCATTAGATTGTGCATTGATTCCCGACTTTCACTAGATTGTGCATTGATTCCTGACTTTCACTAGATTATTCATTGATTCCTCAATTTCACTAGATTGTGCATTGATTCCTGACTTTCACTAGATTATTCATTGAATCCTGACTTTCACTACATTGAGCATTGATTCCTGACTTTCACTAGATTATTCATTGATTCCTCACTTTCACTAGATTGTGCATTGATTCCTGACTTTGACTAGATTATTCATTGAATCCTGACTTTCACTAGATTGAGCATTGTTTCCTGACTTTCAATGGATTGTGCATTGATTCCTGACTTTAACTAGATTGTGCATTGATTCCTGTCTTTCACTAGATTGTGCATTGATTCCCGACTTTCAATGGATTGTGCATTGATTCCTGACTTTCTCTAGATTGTACATTGTTTCCTGACTTTCACTAGATTATTCATTGATTCCTGGCTTTCACTAGATTGTGCATTGATACCTGACATTCAGTAGATTGTGCATAGATTCCTGACATTCACTAGATTTTTCATTGATTCCTGACTTTCAATGGATTGTGCATTGTTTCCTGACATTCACTAGATTGTGTATTGATTCCTGACTTTCACTAGATTGTGCATTGATACCCAACTTTCATTAGATTGTGCATTGATTCCTAACTTTCACTAGATTGTGCATTGATTCCTGACTTTCACGAGATTGATGCATTGATTCCCGACTTTCAATGGATTGTTCATTGATTCCTGACTTAAACTAGGTTGTGCATTGTATCCTGACTTTCATTAGATTGTGCATTGATTCCTAACTTTCACTAGATTGTGCCCTGATTCCTGACTTTCACTAGATTGTGCATTGATTCCTGACTTTGACTAGATTGTGCATTGATTCCTGACTTTCACCAGATTATTCATTGATTCCTGACATTCAATGGATTGTGCATTGATTCCTGACTTTCACTAGATTGTGCATTGATTCCTGACTTTCACTAGAATGTGCATTGGTTGCTGACTTTCAATGGATTGTGCATTGATTCCCAACTTTCACTAGATTGTGCAATGATTCCTGACTTTCAGTAGATTGTGCATTAATTCCTGACTTTCACTAGATTGTGCATTGATTCCCGACTTTCAATGGATTGTGCATTAATTCCCGACTTTCACTAGATTGTGCATTGATTCCTGACTTTCACTAGAATGTGCATAGATTCCCGACTTTCAATGGATTGTGCATTGATTCCCGACTTTCACTAGATTGTGCTTTGATTCCTGACTTTCACTAGATTGTGCAATGATTCCTGACTTTCACTAGATTGTGCATTGACTCCTGACTTTCACTAGATTGTGCATTGATTCCTGACTTTCACTAGATTATTAATTGATTCCTGACTTTCATAGATTGTGCAATGATTCCTGACTTTCACTAGATTGTGCATTGATTCCTGACTTTCACTAGATTATTAATTGATTCCTGACTTTCAATGGATTGTGCATTGATTCCTGACTTTCACTAGATTGTGCATTGATTCCTCACTTTCACTAGATTGTGCATTGATTCCTGACTTTCATTAGATTATTAATTGGTTTCTGACTTTCACTAGATTGTGCATTGATTCCTGACTTTCACTAGATTATTAATTGATTCCTGACTTTCACTAGATTATTAATTGATTCCTGACTATCACTAGATTGTGCATTGATTCCTGACTTTCAATGGATTGTGCATTGATTCCTGTCTTTCACTAGATTGTGCATTGATTCCTGACTTTCACTAGATTGTACATTGATTCCTCACTTTTACTAGATTATTAATTGATTCCTGACTTTCACTAGATTGTGCATTGTTTCCTGACTTTCACTAGATTGTGCATTGTTTCCTGACTTTCACTAGATTGTGCATTGATTCCTGACTTTCACTAGATTATTCATTGAATCCTGACTTTTACTAGATTATTAATTGATTCCTCACTTTCACTAGATTGTGCATTGATTCCTGACTTTCACTAGATTATTCATTGAATCCTGACTTTCACTAGATCGAGCATTGATTCCTGACTTTCAATGGATTGTGCATTGATTCCTGACTTTAACTAGATTGTGCATTGATTCCTGTCTTTCACTAGATCGTGCATTGATTCCCGACTTTCAATGGATTGTGCATTGATTCCTGACTTTCTCTAGATTGTACATTGATTCCTGACTTTCACTAGATTATTCATTGATTCCTGGCTTTCACTAGATTGTGCATTGATTCCTGACTTTCAATGGATTGTGCATTGATTCCTGACTTTCAATGGATTGTGCAATGATTCCTGACTTTCAGTAGATTGTGCATTAATTCCTGACTTTCACTGGATTGTGCATTGATTCCCGACTTTCAATGGATTGTGCATTAATTCCCGACTTTCACTAGATTGTGCATTGATTCCTGACTTTCACTAGAATGTGCATAGATTCCCAACTTTCAATGGATTGTGCATTGATTCCCGACTTTCACTAGATTGTGCATTGATTCCTGACTTTCACTAGAATGTGCATAGATTCCCAACTTTCAATGGATTGTGCATTGATTCCCGACTTTCACTAGATTGTGCTTTGATTCCTGACTTTCACTAGATTGTGCAATGATTCCTGACTTTCACTAGATTGTGCATTGACTCCTGACTTTCACTAGATTGTGCATTGATTCCTGACTTTCACCAGATTATTAATTGATTCCTGACTTTCATAGATTGTGCAATGATTCCTGACTTTCACTAGATTGTGCATTTATTCCTGACTTTCACTAGATTGTACATTGATTCCTCACTTTTACTAGATTATTAATTGATTCCTGACTTTCACTAGATTGTGCATTGTTTCCTGACTTTCACTAGATTGTGCACTGATTCCTGACCTTCACTAGATTATTAATTGATTCCTGACTTTCAATGGATTGTGCATTGATTCCTGACATTCACTAGATTGTGCATTGATACCTGACTTTCAGTAGATTGTGCATAGATTCCTGACATTCACTAGATTATTCATTGATTCCTGACTTTCAATGGATTGTGCATTGTTTCCTGACATTCACTAGATTGTGTATTGATTCCTGACTTTCACCAGATTGTGCACTGATACCCAACTTTCATTAGATTGTGCATTGATTCCTAACTTTCACTAGATTGTGCATTGGTTCCTGACTTTCACTAGATTGATGCATTGATTCCCGACTTTCAATGGATTGTTCATTGATTCCTGACTTTCACCAGGTTGTGCATTGAATCCTGACTTTCCCTAGATTGTGCATTGATTCCCGAATTTCAATGGATTGTGCATTGATTCCCGACTTTCTCTCGATTGTGCATTGATTCCTGACTTTCATTAGATTGTGCATTGATTCCCGACTTTCACTAGATTGTGCATTGATTCGTGACTGTCACTAGATTATTCATTGATTCCTGACTTTCACTAGATTGTGCTTTGATTCCTGACTTTCAATGGATTGTGCATTGATTCCTGACTTTCATTAGATTGTGCATTGATTCTCATCTTTCACGAGATTGTGCATTGGTTCCTGACTTTCACTAGATTGTGCATTGATTCCTGACTTTCACTACATTGTGCATTGATTCCCGACTTTCAATGGATTGTGCATTAATTCCTGACTTTCACTAGATTGTGCATTGATTCCTGACTTTCACGAGAATGTGCATTGATTCCTGACTTTCAATGGATTGTGCATTGATTCCCAACTTTCACTAGATTGTGCTTTGATTCCTGACTTTCACTAGATTGTGCAATGATTCCTGACTTTCAGTAGATTGTGCTTTGATTCCTGACTTTCACTAGATTGTGCAATGGTTCCTGACTTTCACTAGATTGTGCATTGATTCCCGACTTTCAATGGTGGTGCATTGATTCCCGACTTTCACTAGATTATTCATTGAATCCTGACTTTTACTAGATTATTAATTGATTCCTCACTTTCACTAGATTGTGCATTGATTCCTGACTTTCACTAGATTATTCATTGAATCCTGACTTTCACTAGATCGAGCATTGATTCCTGACTTTCAATGGATTGTGCATTGATTCCTGACTTTAACTAGATTGTGCATTGATTCCTGTCTTTCACTAGATCGTGCATTGATTCCCGACTTTCAATGGATTGTGCATTGATTTCTGACTTTCTCTAGATTGTACATTGATTCCTGACTTTCACTAGATTATTCATTGATTCCTGGCTTTCACTAGATTGTGCATTGATTCCTGACTTTCAATGGATTTTGCATTGATTCCTGACTTTCAATGGATTGTGCAATGATTCCTGACTTTCAGTAGATTGTGCATTAATTCCTGACTTTCACTAGATTGTGCATTGATTCCCGACTTTCAATGGATTGTGCATTAATTCCCGATTTTCACTAGATTGTGCATTGATTCCTGACTTTCACTAGAATATGCATAGATTCCCGACTTTCAATGGATTGTGCATTGATTCCCGACTTTCACTAGATTGTGCTTTGATTCCTGACTTTCACTAGATTGTGCAATGATTCCTGACTTTCACTAGATTGTGCATTGATTCCCGACTTTCAATGGTGGTGCATTGATTCCCGACTTTCACTAGATTATTCATTGAATCCTGACTTTTACTAGATTATTAATTGATTCCTCACTTTCACTAGATTGTGCATTGATTCCTGACTTTCACTAGATTATTCATTGAATCCTGACTTTCACTAGATCGAGCATTGATTCCTGACTTTCAATGGATTGTGCATTGATTCCTGACTTTAACTAGATTGTGCATTGATTCCTGTCTTTCACTAGATCGTGCATTGATTCCCGACTTTCAATGGATTGTGCATTGATTCCTGACTTTCTCTAGATTGTACATTGATTCCTGACTTTCACTAGATTATTCATTGATTCCTGGCTTTCACTAGATTGTGCATTGATTCCTGACTTTCAATGGATTGTGCATTGATTCCTGACTTTCAATGGATTGTGCAATGATTCCTGACTTTCAGTAGATTGTGCATTAATTCCTGACTTTCACTAGATTGTGCATTGATTCCCGACTTTCAATGGATTGTGCATTAATTCCCGACTTTCACTAGATTGTGCATTGATTCCTGACTTTCACTAGAATGTGCATAGATTCCCGACTTTCAATGGATTGTGCATTGATTCCCGACTTTCACTAGATTGTGCTTTGATTCCTGACTTTCACTAGATTGTGCAATGATTCCTGACTTTCACTAGATTGTGCATTGACTCCTGACTTTCACTAGATTGTGCATTGATTCCTGACTTTCACTAGATTATTAATTGATTCCTGACTTTCATAGATTGTGCAATGATTCCTGACTTTCACTAGATTGTGCATTGATTCCTGACTTTCACTAGATTATTAATTGATTCCTGACTTTCACTAGATTGTGCATTGAATCCTGACTTTCAATGGATTGTGCATTGATTCCTGACTTTCACTAGATTGTGCATTGATTCCTCACTTTCACTCGATTGTGCATTGATTCCTGACTTTCATTAGATTATTAATTGGTTTCTGACTTTCACTAGATTGTGCATTGATTCCTGACTTTCACTAGATTATTAATTGATTCCTGACTTTCACTAGATTATTAATTGATTCCTGACTATCACTAGATTGTGCATTGATTCCTGACTTTCAATGGATTGTGCATTGATTCCTGTCTTTCACTAGATTGTGCATTGATTCCTGACTTTCACTAGATTGTACATTGATTCCTCACTTTTACTAGATTATTAATTGATTCCTGACTTTCACTAGATTGTGCATTGTTTCCTGACTTTCACTAGATTGTGCACTGATTCCTGACCTTCACTAGATTATTAATTGATTCCTGACTTTCAATGGATTGTGCATTGATTCCTGACATTCACTAGATTGTGCATTGATACCTGACTTTCAGTAGATTGTGCATAGATTCCTGACATTCACTAGATTATTCATTGATTCCTGACTTTCAATGGATTGTGCATTGTTTCCTGACATTCACTAGATTGTGTATTGATTCCTGACTTTCACCAGGTTGTGCACTGATACCCAACTTTCATTAGATTGTGCATTGATTCCTAACTTTCACTAGATTGTGCATTGGTTCCTGACTTTCACTAGATTGATGCATTGATTCCCGACTTTCAATGGATTGTTCATTGATTCCTGACTTTCACCAGGTTGTGCATTGAATCCTGACTTTCCTTAGATTGTGCATTGATTCCCGAATTTCAATGGATTGTGCATTGATTCCCGACTTTCTCTCGATTGTGCATTGATTCCTGACTTTCATTAGATTGTGCATTGATTCCCGACTTTCACTAGATTGTGCATTGATTCGTGACTTTCACTAGATTATTCATTGATTCCTGACTTTCACTAGATTGTGCTTTGATTCCTGACTTTCAATGGATTGTGCATTGATTCCTGACTTTCATTAGATTGTGCATTGATTCTCATCTTTCACGAGATTGTGCATTGGTTCCTGACTTTCACTAGATTGTGCATTGATTCCTGACTTTCACTACATTGTGCATTGATTCCCGACTTTCAATGGATTGTGCATTGATTCCTGACTTTCACTAGATTGTGCATTGATTCCTGACTTTCACGAGAATGTGCATTGATTCCTGACTTTCAATGGATTGTGCATTGATTCCCAACTTTCACTAGATTGTGCTTTGATTCCTGACTTTCACTAGATTGTGCAATGATTCCTGACTTTCAGTAGATTGTGCATTAATTCCTGACTTTCACTAGATTGTGCATTGATTCCCGAATTTCAATGGATTGTGCATTGATTCCCGACTTTCACTAGATTGTGCTTTGATTCCTGACTTTCACTAGATTGTGCAATGATTCCTGACTTTCACTAGATTGTGCATTGATTCCCGACTTTCAATGGTGGTGCATTGATTCCCGACTTTCACTAGATTATTCATTGAATCCTGACTTTTACTAGATTATTAATTGATTCCTCACTTTCACTAGATTGTGCATTGATTCCTGACTTTCACTAGATTATTCATTGAATCCTGACTTTCACTAGATCGAGCATTGATTCCTAACTTTCAATGGATTGTGCATTGATTCCTGACTTTAACTAGATTGTGCATTGATTCCTGTCTTTCACTAGATCGTGCATTGATTCCCGACTTTCAATGGATTGTGCATTGATTCCTGACTTTCTCTAGATTGTACATTGATTCCTGACTTTCACTAGATTATTCATTGATTCCTGGCTTTCACTAGATTGTGCATTGATTCCTGACTTTCAATGGATTGTGCATTGATTCCTGACTTTCAATGGATTGTGCAATGATTCCTGACTTTCAGTAGATTGTGCATTAATTCCTGACTTTCACTAGATTGTGCATTGATTCCCGACTTTCAATGGATTGTGCATTAATTCCCGACTTTCACTAGATTGTGCATTGATTCCTGACTTTCACTAGAATGTGCATAGATTCCCGACTTTCAATGGATTGTGCATTGATTCCCGACTTTCACTAGATTGTGCTTTGATTCCTGACTTTCACTAGATTGTGCAATGATTCCTGACTTTCACTAGATTGTGCATTGATTCCCGACTTTCAATGGTGGTGCATTGATTCCCGACTTTCACTAGATTATTAATTGAATCCTGACTTTTACTAGATTATTAATTGATTCCTCACTTTCACTAGATTGTGCATTGATTCCTGACTTTCACTAGATTATTCATTGAATCCTGACTTTTACTAGATTATTAATTGATTCCTCACTTTCACTAGATTGTGCATTGATTCCTGACTTTCACTAGATTATTCATTGAATCCTGACTTTCACTAGATCGAGCATTGATTCCTGACTTTCAATGGATTGTGCATTGATTCCTGACTTTAACTAGATTGTGCATTGATTCCTGTCTTTCACTAGATCGTGCATTGATTCCCGACTTTCAATGGATTGTGCATTGATTCCTGACTTTCTCTAGATTGTACATTGATTCCTGACTTTCACTAGATTATTCATTGATTCCTGGCTTTCACTAGATTGTGCATTGATTCCTGACATTCAATGGATTGTGCATTGATTGCTGACTTTCAATGGATTGTGCAATGATTCCTGACTTTCAGTAGATTGTGCATTGATTCCTGACTTTCACCAGAATGTGCATAGATTCCCGACTTTAAATGGATTGTGCATTGATTCCCGACTTTCACTAGATTGTGCTTTGATTCCTGACTTTCACTAGATTGTGCAATGATTCCTGACTTTCACTAGATTGTGCATTGACTCCTGACTTTCACTAGATTGTGCATTGATTCCTGACTTTCACTCGATTATTAATTGATTCCTGACTTTCATAGATTGTGCAATGATTCCTGACTTTCACTAGATTGTGCATTGATTCCTGACTTTCACTAGATTATTAATTGATTCCTGACTTTCACTAGATTGTGCATTGAATCCTGACTTTCAATGGATTGTGCATTGATTCCTGACTTTCACTAGATTGTGCATTGATTCCTCACTTTCACTAGATTGTGCATTGATTCCTGACTTTCATTAGATTATTAATTGGTTTCTGACTTTCACTAGATTGTGCATTGATTCCTGACTTTCACTAGATTATTAATTGATTCCTGACTTTCACTAGATTATTAATTGATTCCTGACTATCACTAGATTGTGCATTGATTCCCGAATTTCAATGGATTGTGCATTGATTCCCGACTTTCTCTAGATTGTGCATTGATTCCTGACTTTCATTAGATTGTGCATTGATTCCCATCTTTCACTAGATTGTGCATTGATTCCTGACTTTCACTAGATTATTCATTGATTCCTCAATTTCACTAGATTGTGCATTGATTCCTGACTTTCACTAGATTATTCATTGAATCCTGACTTTCACTACATTGAGCATTGATTCCTGACTTTCACTAGATTATTCATTGATTCCTCACTTTCACTAGATTGTGCATTGATTCCTGACTTTGACTAGATTATTCATTGAATCCTGACTTTCACTAGATTGAGCATTGTTTCCTGACTTTCAATGGATTGTGCATTGATTCCTGACTTTAACTAGATTGTGCATTGATTCCTGTCTTTGACTAGATTGTGCATTGATTCCCGACTTTCAATGGATTGTGCATTGATTCCTGACTTTCTCTAGATTGTACATTGTTTCCTGACTTTCACTAGATTATTCATTGATTCCTGGCTTTCACTAGATTGTGCATTGATACCTGACATTCAGTAGATTGTGCATAGATTCCTGACATTCACTAGATTTTTCATTGATTCCTGACTTTCAATGGATTGTGCATTGTTTCCTGACATTCACTAGATTGTGTATTGATTCCTGACTTTCACTAGATTGTGCATTGATACCCAACTTTAATTAGATTGTGCATTGATTCCTAACTTTCACTAGATTGTGCATTGATTCCTGACTTTCACGAGATTGATGCATTGATTCCCGACTTTCAATGGATTGTTCATTGATTCCTGACTTAAACTAGGTTGTGCATTGTATCCTGACTTTCATTAGATTGTGCATTGATTCCTAACTTTCACTAGATTGTGCCCTGATTCCTGACTTTCACTAGATTGTGCATTGATTCCTGACTTTGACTAGATTGTGCATTGATTCCTGACTTTCACCAGATTATTCATTGATTCCTGACATTCAATGGATTGTGCATTGATTCCTGACTTTCACTAGATTGTGCATTGATTCCTGACTTTCACTAGAATGTGCATTGGTTGCTGACTTTCAATGGATTGTGCATTGATTCCCAACTTTCACTAGATTGTGCAATGATTCCTGACTTTCAGTAGATTGTGCATTAATTCCTGACTTTCACTAGATTGTGCATTGATTCCCGACTTTCAATGGATTGTGCATTAATTCCCGACTTTCACTAGATTGTGCATTGATTCCTGACTTTCACTAGAATGTGCATAGATTCCCGACTTTCAATGGATTGTGCATTGATTCCCGACTTTCACTAGATTGTGCTTTGATTCCTGACTTTCACTAGATTGTGCAATGATTCCTGACTTTCACTAGACTGTGCATTGACTCCTGACTTTCACTAGATTGTGCATTGATTCCTGACTTTCACTAGATTATTAATTGATTCCTGACTTTCATAGATTGTGCAATGATTCCTGACTTTCACTAGATTGTGCATTGATTCCTGACTTTCACTAGATTATTAATTGATTCCTGACTTTCACTAGATTGTGCATTGAATCCTGACTTTCAATGGATTGTGCATTGATTCCTGACTTTCACTAGATTGTGCATTGATTCCTCACTTTCACTAGATTGTGCATTGATTCCTGACTTTCATTAGATTATTAATTGGTTTCTGACTTTCACTACATTGTGCATTGATTCCTGACTTTCACTAGATTATTAATTGATTCCTGACTTTCACTAGATTATTAATTGATTCCTGACTATCACTAGATTGTGCATTGATTCCTGACTTTCAATGGATTGTGCATTGATTCCTGTCTTTCACTAGATTGTGCATTGATTCCTGACTTTCACTAGATTGTACATTGATTCCTCACTTTTACTAGATTATTAATTGATTCCTGACTTTCACTAGATTGTGCATTGTTTCCTGACTTTCACTAGATTGTGCACTGATTCCTGACCTTCAGTAGATTATTAATTGATTCCTGACTTTCAATGGATTGTGCATTGATTCCTGACATTCACTAGATTGTGCATTGATACCTGACTTTCAGTAGATTGTGCATAGATTCCTGACATTCACTAGATTATTCATTGATTCCTGACTTTCAATGGATTGTGCATTGTTTCCTGACATTCACTAGATTGTGTATTGATTCCTGACTTTCACCAGATTGTGCACTGATACCCAACTTTCATTAGATTGTGCATTGATTCCTAACTTTCACTAGATTGTGCATTGGTTCCTGACTTTCACTAGATTGATGCATTGATTCCCGACTTTCAATGGATTGTTCATTGATTCCTGACTTTCACCAGGTTGTGCATTGAATCCTGACTTTCCCTAGATTGTGCATTGATTCCCGAATTTCAATGGATTGTGCATTGATTCCCGACTTTCTCTCGATTGTGCATTGATTCCTGACTTTCATTAGATTGTGCATTGATTCCCGACTTTCACTAGATTGTGCATTGATTCCTGACTTTCACTAGTTTATTCATTGATTCCTCAATTTCACTAGATTGTGCATTGATTCCTGACTTTCACTAGATTATTCATTGAATCCTGACTTTCACTACATTGAGCATTGACTCCTGACTTTCACTAGATTATTCATTGATTCCTCACTTTCACTAGATTGTGCATTGATTCCTGACTTTGACTAGATTATTCATTGAATCCTGACTTTCACTAGATTGAGCATTGATTCCTGACTTTCAATGGATTGTGCATTGATTCCTGACTTTAACTAGATTGTGCATTGATTCCTGTCTTTCACTAGATTGTGCATTGATTCCCGACTTTCAATGGATTGTGCATTGATTCCTGACTTTCTCTAGATTGTACATTGATTCCTGACTTTCACTAGATTATTCATTGATTCCTGGCTTTCACTAGATTGTGCATTGATTCCCGACTTTCAATGGATTGTGCATTGATTCCTGACTTTCAATGGATTGTGCATTGATTCCTGACTTTCACTAGATTGTGCATTGATACCTGACATTCAGTAGATTGTGCATAGATTCCTGACATTCACTAGATTTTTCATTGATTCCTGACTTTCAATGGATTGTGCATTGATTCCTGACTTTAACTAGATTGTGCATTGATTCCTGTCTTTCACTAGATTGTGCATTGATTCCCGACTTTCAATGGATTGTGCATTGATTCCTGACTTTCTCTAGATTGTACATTGTTTCCTGACTTTCACTAGATTATTCATTGATTCCTGGCTTTCACTAGATTGTGCATTGATACCTGACATTCAGTAGATTGTGCATAGATTCCTGACATTCACTAGATTTTTCATTGATTCCTGACTTTCAATGGATTGTGCATTGTTTCCTGACATTCACTAGATTGTGTATTGATTCCTGACTTTCACTAGATTGTGCATTGATACCCAACTTTCATTAGATTGTGCATTGATTCCTAACTTTCACTAGATTGTGCATTGATTCCTGACTTTCACGAGATTGATGCATTGATTCCCGACTTTCAATGGATTGTTCATTGATTCCTGACTTAAACTAGGTTGTGCATTGTATCCTGACTTTCATTAGATTGTGCATTGATTCCTAACTTTCACTAGATTGTGCCCTGATTCCTGACTTTCACTAGATTGTGCATTGATTCCTGACTTTGACTAGATTGTGCATTGATTCCTGACTTTCACCAGATTATTCATTGATTCCTGACATTCAATGGATTGTGCATTGATTCCTGACTTTCACTAGATTGTGCATTGATTCCTGACTTTCACGAGAATGTGCATTGGTTGCTGACTTTCAATGGATTGTGCATTGATTCCCAACTTTCACTAGATTGTGCAATGATTCCTGACTTTCAGTAGATTGTGCATTAATTCCTGACTTTCACTAGATTGTGCATTGATTCCCGACTTTCAATGGATTGTGCATTAATTCCCGACTTTCACTAGATTGTGCATTGATTCCTGACTTTCACTAGAATGTGCATAGATTCCCGACTTTCAATGGATTGTGCATTGATTCCCGACTTTCACTAGATTGTGCTTTGATTCCTGACTTTCACTAGATTGTGCAATGATTCCTGACTTTCACTGGATTGTGCATTGACTCCTGACTTTCACTAGATTGTGCATTGATTCCTGACTTTCACTAGATTATTAATTGATTCCTGACTTTCATAGATTGTGCAATGTTTCCTGACTTTCACTAGATTGTGCATTGATTCCTGACTTTCACTCGATTATTAATTGATTCCTGACTTTCACTAGATTGTGCATTGAATCCTGACTTTCAATGGATTGTGCATTGATTCCTGACTTTCACTAGATTGTGCATTGATTCCTCACTTTCACTAGATTGTGCATTGATTCCTGACTTTCATTAGATTATTAATTGGTTTCTGACTTTCACTAGATTGTGCATTGATTCCTAACTTTCACTAGATTATTAATTGATTCCTGACTATCACTAGATTATTAATTGATTCCTGACTATCACTAGATTGTGCATTGATTCCTGACTTTCAATGGATTGTGCATTGATTCCTGTCTTTCACTAGATTGTGCATTGATTCCTGACTTTCACTCGATTGTACATTGATTCCTCACTTTTACTAGATTATTAATTGATTCCTGACTTTCACTAGATTGTGCATTGTTTCCTGACTTTCACTAGATTGTGCACTGATTCCTGACCTTCACTAGATTATTAATTGATTCCTGACTTTCAATGGATTGTGCATTGATTCCTGACATTCACTAGATTGTGCATTGAATCCTGACTTTCACTAGATTGTGCATTGATTCCTGACTTTCAATGGATTGTGCATTGATTCCCGACTTTCACTAGATTGTGCATTGATTCCCGACTTTCACTAGATAGTGCATTTATTCCTGACTTTCACTAGATTGAGCATTGATTCCTGACTTTCAATGGATAGTGCATTGATTGCTGACTTTCACTAGATTGTGCATTGATTCCTGGCTTTCAATGGATTGTGCATTGTTTCCTGACTTTCACTAGATTGTGCATTGATTCCTGACTTTCACTAGATTGTGCATTGATTCCTGACTTTCAATGGATTGTGCATTGATTCCTGACTTTCACCAGATTGTGCATTGATTCCCAACTTTCAATGGATTGTGCATTGATTCCCAACTTTCACGAGATTGTTCATTGATTCCCGACTTTCACTAGATTGTGCATTGATTCCCAACTTTCACTAGATTGTGCATTGATTCCCGACTTTCACTAGATTGTGCATTGGTTCCCGACTTTCAACAGATTGTGCATTTATTCCTGACTTTGACTAGATTGTGCATTGATTCCCGCCTTTCAATGGATTGTACATTGATTCCCGACTTTCACTAGATTATTCATTGATTCCTGACTGTCAATGGATTGTGCATTGATTCCTGACTTTCACTAGATTGTGCATTGATTCCTGACTTTCACTAGATTGTGCATTGATTGCTGACTTTCACTAGATTGTGCATTGATTCCCAGCTTTCAATGGATTGTGCATTGATTCCTGACTTTCACTAGATTGTGCATTGATTCCTGACTTTCACTAGATTCTGCATTGATTCCCGACATTCAATGGATTGTGCATTGATTCCTGACTTTCTCTAGATTGTGCCTTGATTCCTGACTTTAACTAGATTGTGCATTTATTCCTGGCTTTCACTAGATTGTGCATTGATTCCTGACTTTCAATGGATTGTGCATTGATTCCTGACTTTCACTAGATTGTGCATTGATTCCTGACTTTCAATGAATTGTGCATTGTTTCCTGACGTTCACTAGATTGTGCATTGATTCCTGACTTTCACTAGATTGTGCATTGATTCCTGACTTTCAATAGATTGTGCATAGTTTCCTGACTTTTACTAGATTGTGCATTGATTCCTGACTTTCACTAGATTGTGCATAGATTCCTGACTTTCACTAGATTCTGCATTGATTCCTGACTTTCACTAGATTGTGCATTGATTCCTGACTTTCACTAGATTGTGCATTGATTCCTGACTTTCACTAGATTGTGCATTGATTCCTGACTTTCACTAGATTGTGCATTGATTCCCGGCTTTCAATGGATTGTGCATTGATTCCTGACTTTCACTAGATTGTGCATTGATTCCTGACTTTCACTAGATTGTGCATTGATTCCCGACTTTCAATGGATTGTGCATTGATTCCTGACTTTCACTAGATTGCGCATTGATTCCTGACTTTCACTAGATTGTGCACTTATTCCTGGCTTTCACTAGATTGTGCATTGATTCCTGACTTTCAATGGATTGTGCATTGATTCCTGACTTTCACTAGATTGTGCATTGATTCCTGACTTTCAATGAATTGTGCATTGTTTCCTGACTTTCACTAGATTGTGCATTGATTCCTGACTTTCACTAGATTGTGCATTGATTCCTGACTTTCACTAGATTGTGCATAGGTTCCTGACTTTTACTAGATTGTGCATTGATTCCTGACTTTCACTAGATTGTGCATTGATTCCTGACTTTCACTAGATTCTGCATTGAATCCTGACTTTCACTAGATTGTGCTTTGATTCCTGAGTTTAACTAGATTGTGCATTGATTCCTGACTTTCAATGGATTGTGCATTGATTTCTGACTTTCACTAGATTGTGCATTGATTCCTGACTTTCACTAGATTGTGCATTGATTCCTGACTTTCACTAGATTATTAATTGATTCCTGACTTTCACTCGATTGTGCATTGTTTCCTGACTTTCACTAGATTGTGCTTTGATTCCTGACTTTCACTAGTTTATGAATTGATTCCTGACTTTCACTAGATTGTGCATTGAATCCTGATTTTCAATGGATTGTGCATTGATTCCTGACTTTCACTAGATTGTGCATTGATTCCTGACTTTCACTAGAGTGTGCATTCATTCCTGACTTTCACTAGATTATTAAATGATTCCTGACTTTCACTAGATTGTGCATTGATTCCTGTCTTTCCTTAGATTGTGCTTTGATTCCTGACTTTCACTAGTTTTTTAATTGATTCCTGACTTTCACTAGATTGTGCATTGATTCCTGAATTTCACTAGATTATTAATTGATTCCTGACTTTCACTAGATTGTGCATTGATTCCTGACTTTTACTAGATTGTGCATTGATTCCTGACTTTCACTAGATTGTGCATTGATTCCTGACTTTCACTAGATTATTCATTGATTCCTGATTTTCAATGGATTGTGCATTGATTCCTGACTTTCACTAGATTGTGCATTGATTCCTGACTTTCACTAGATTGTGCATTGATTCTGGACTTTCACTAGATTGTGCATTGATTCCTGACTTTCACTAGATTATTCATTGATTCCTGACTTTCACTAGATTGTGCATTGATTCCTGACTTTCAATGGATTGTGCATTGATTCCTGACTTTCACTAGATTGTGCATTGATTCCTGACTTTCACTAGATTGTGCATTGAATCCTGAGTTTAACTAGATTGTGCATTGATTCCTGACTTTCAATGGATTGTGCATTGATTCCTGACTTTCACTAGATTGTGCATTGATACCTGACTTTCACTAGATTGTGCATAGATTCCTGACTTTCACTAGATTATTAATTGATTCCTGATTTCACTAGATTTTGCATTGATTCCTGACTTTCAATGCATTGTGGATTGATTCCTGACTTTCACTAGATTATTAATTGATTCCTGACTTTCACTAGATTGTGCATTGATTCCTGACTTTCACTAGATTGTGCATTGATTCCTGACTTTCACTAGATTATTAATTGATTCCTGACTTTCACTAGATTGTGCATTGATTCCTGACTTTCACTAGATTGTGCATTGATTCCTGACTTTCACTAGATTGTGCATTGATTCCTGAATTTCACTAGATTATTCATTGATTCCTGACTTTCACTAGATTGTGCATTGATTCCTGACTTTCACTAGATTGTGCATTGATTCCTGACTTTCACTAGATTGTGCATAGACTCCTGACTTTCACTAGATTATTCATTGAATCCTGACTTTCACTAGATTATTCATTGATTCCTGACTTTCACTAGATTGTGCATTGATTCCTGACTTTCACTAGATTGTGCATTGATTCCTGACTTTCACTAGATTGTGCATTGATTCCTGACTTTCAATGGATTGTACATTGATTTCTGACTTTCACTAGATTATGCATTGATCCCTGACTTTCACTAGATTATTCATTGATTCCTGACTTTCACTAGATTGTGCATTGATTCCTGACTTTCACTAGATTGTGCATTGATTTCTGACTTTCACTAGATTGTGCATTGATTCCTGACTTTCACTAGATTGTGCATTGATTCCTGACTTTCACTAGATTGTGCATTGATTCCTGACTTTCACTAGATTGTGGATTGATTCCTGACTTTCACTGGATTGTGCATTGATTCCCGACTTTCAATGGATTGTGCATTGATTCCTGACTTTCACTAGATTGTGCATTGAATCCTGACTTTCACTAGATTGTGCATTGATTCCTGACTTTCAATGGATTGTGCATTGATTCCTGACTTTCACTAGATTGTGCATTGATTCCCGACTTTCACTAGATTGTGCATTTATTCCTGACTTTCACTAGATTGAGCATTGATTCCTGACTTTCAATGGATAGTGCATTGATTGCTGACTTTCACTAGATTGTGCATTGATTCCTGGCTTTCAATGGATTGTGCATTGTTTCCTGACTTTCACTAGATTGTGCATTGATTCCTGACTTTCACTAGATTGTGCATTGATTCCTGACTTTCAGTGGATTGTGCATTGATTCCTGACTTTCACTAGATTGTGCATTGATTCCCAACTTTCAATGGATTGTGCATTGATTCCCAACTTTCACTAGATTGTTCATTGATTCCCGACTTTCACTAGATTGTGCATTGATTCCCAACTTTCACTAGATTGTGCATTGATTCCCGACTTTCACTAGATTGTGCATTGGTTCCCGACTTTCAACAGATTGTGCATTTATTCCTGACTTTGACTAGATTGTGCATTGATTCCCGCCTTTCAATGGATTGTACATTGATTCCCAACTTTCACTAGATTATTCATTGATTCCTGACTTTCAATGGATTGTGCATTGATTCCTGACTTTCACTAGATTGTGCATTGATTCCTGACTTTCACTAGATTGTGCATTGATTGCTGACTTTCACTAGATTGTGCATTGATTCCCGGCTTTCAATGGATTGTGCATTGATTCCTGACTTTCACTAGATTGTGCATTGATTCCTGACTTTCACTAGATTGTGCATTGATTCCCGACTTTCAATGGATTGTGCATTGATTCCTGACTTTCTCTAGATTGTGCATTGATTCCTGACTTTCACTAGATTGTGCATTTATTCCTGGCTTTCACTAGATTGTGCATTGACTCCTGACTTTCAATGGATTGTGCATTGATTCCTGACTTTCACTAGATTGTGCATTGATTCCTGACTTTCAATGAATTGTGCATTGTTTCCTGACTTTCACTAGATTGTGCATTGATTCCTGACTTTCACTAGATTGTGCATTGATTCCTGACTTTCAATAGATTGTGCATAGTTTCCTGACTTTTACTAGATTGTGCATTGATTCCTGACTTTCACTAGATTGTGCATAGATTCCTGACTTTCACTAGATTCTGCATTGATTCCTGACTTTCACTAGATTGTGCATTGATTCCTGACTTTCACTAGATTGTGCATTGATTCCTGACTTTCACTAGATTGTGCATTGATTCCTGACTTTCACTAGATTGTGCATTGATTCCCGGCTTTCAATGGATTGTGCATTGATTCCTGACTTTCACTAGATTGTGCATTGATTCCTGACTTTCACTAGATTGTGCATTGATTCCCGACTTTCAATGGATTGTGCATTGATTCCTGACTTTCACTAGATTGCGCATTGATTCCTGACTTTCACTAGATTGTGCATTTATTCCTGGCTTTCACTCGATTGTGCATTGATTCCTGACTTTCAATGGATTGTGCATTGATTCCTGACTTTCACTAGATTGTGCATTGATTCCTGACTTTCAATGAATTGTGCATTGTTTCCTGACTTTCACTAGATTGTGGATTGATTCCTGACTTTCACTAGATTGTGCATTGATTCCTGACTTTCACTAGATTGTGCATAGGTTCCTGACTTTTACTAGATTGTGCATTCATTCCTGACTTACACTAGATTATTAAATGATTCCTGACTTTCACTCGATTGTGCATTGATTCCTGTCTTTCATTAGATTGTGCTTTGATTCCTGACTTTAACTAGTTTTTTAATTGATTCCTGACTGTCACTAGATTGTGCATTGATTCCTGAATTTCACTAGATTATTAATTGATTCCTGACTTTCACTAGATTTTGCATTGATTCCTGACTTTCAATGGATTGTGCATTGATTCCTGACTTTCACTAGATTATTAATTGATTCCTGACTTTCACTAGATTGTGCATTGATTCCTGACTTTTACTAGATTGTGCATTGATTCCTGACTTTCACTAGATTGTGCATTGATTCCTGACTTTCACTAGATTATTCATTGATTCCTGACTTTCAATGGATTGTGCATTGATTCCTGACTTTCACTAGATTGTGCATTGATTCCTGACTTTCACTAGATTGTGCATTGATTCCTGACTTTCACTAGATTGTGCATTGATTCCTGACTTTCACTAGATTATTCATTGATTCCTGACTTTCACTAGATTGTGCATTGATTTCTGACTTTCAATGGATTGTGCATTGATTCCTGACTTTCAGTAGATTGTGCATTGATTCCTGAGTTTCACTAGATTGTGCATTGATTCCTGAGTTTAACTAGATTGTGCATTGATTCCTGACTTTCAATGGATTGTGCATTGATTCCTGACTTTCACTAGATTGTGCATTGATTCCTGACTTTCACTAGATTGTGCATAGATTCCTGACTTTCACTAGATTATTAATTGATTCCTGATTTCACTAGATTTTGCATTGATTCCTGACTTTCAATGCATTGTGGATTGATTCCTGACTTTCACTAGATTATTAATTGATTCCTGACTTTCACTAGATTGTGCATTGATTCCTGACTTTCACTAGATTGTGCATTGATTCCTGACTTTCACTAGATTATTAATTGATTCCTGACTTTCACTAGATTGTGCATTGATTCCTGACTTTCACTAGATTGTGCATTGATTCCTGACTTTCACTAGATTGTGCATTGATTCCTGACTTTCACTAGATTATTCATTGATTCCTGACTTTCACTAGATTGTGCATTGATTCCTGACTTTCACTAGGTTGTGCATTTATTCCCGACTGTCAATGGGTTATGCACTGACTCCTGACTTTCTCTAGATTGTGCATTGATTCCTGACTTTCACTAGATTGTGCATTGATTACAGAATTTCAATGGATTGTGCATTGATTCCTGACTTTCACTAGATTATTCATTGAATCCTGACTTTCACTAGATTATTCATTGATTCCTGACTTTCACTAGATTGTGCATTGATTCCTGACTTTCACTAGATTGTGCATTGATTCCTGACTTTCACTAGGTTGTGCATTTATTCCTGACTTTCAATGGGTTATGCATTGACTCCTGACTTTCTCTAGATTGTGCATTGATTCCTGACTTTCACTAGATTGTGCATAGATTCCTGACTTTCACTAGATTGTGCATAGATTCCTGACTTTCACTAGATTATTCATTGAATCCTGACTTTCACTAGATTATTCATTGATTCCTGACTTTCACTAGATTGTGCATTGATTCCTGACTTTCACTAGATTGTGCATTGATTCCTGACTTTCACTAGATTGTGCATTGATTCCTGACTTTCAATGGATTGTGCATTGATTCCTGACTTTCACTAGATTGTGCATTGAATCCTGACTTTCACTAGATTGTGCATAGATTCCTGTCTTTGACTAGATTGTGCATTGATTCCTGACTTTCAATGGATTGTACATTGATTCCTGGCTTTCACTAGATTTTGCATTGATCCCTGACTTTCACTAGATTATTCATTGATTCCTGACTGTCAATGGATTGCGCATTGATTCCTGACTTTCAGTAGATTGTGCATTGATTCCTGACTTTCACTAGATTGTGCATTGATTCCTGACTTTCACTAGATTGTGCATTGATTCCTGACTTTCACTAGATTGTGGATTGATTCCTGACTTTCACTGGATTGTGCATTGATTCCCGACTTTCAATGGATTGTGCATTGATTCCTGACTTTCACTAGATTTTGCATTGATTCCTGACTTTCAATGCATTGTGGATTGATTCCTGACTATCACTAGATTATTAATTGATTCCTGACTTTCACTAGATTGTGCATTGATTCCTGACTTGCACTAGATTGTGCATTGATTCCTGACTTTCACTAGATTATTAATTGATTCCTGACTTTCACTAGATCGTGCATTGATTCCTGACTTTCACTAGATTGTGCATTGATTCCTGACTTTCACTAGATTGTGCATTGATTCCTGACTTTCACTAGATTATTCATTGATTCCTGACTTTCACTAGATTGTGCATTGATTCCTGACTTTCACTAGATTGTGCATAGGTTCCTGACTTTTACTAGATTGTGCATTCATTCCTGACTTACACTAGATTATTAAATGATTCCTGACTTTCACTCGATTGTGCATTGATTCCTGTCTTTCATTAGATTGTGCTTTGATTCCTGACTTTAACTAGTTTTTTAATTGATTCCTGACTTTCACTAGATTGTGCATTGATTCCTGAATTTCACTAGATTATTAATTGATTCCTGACTTTCACTAGATTTTGCATTGATTCCTGACTTTCAATGGATTGTGCATTGATTCCTGACTTTCACTAGATTATTAATTGATTCCTGACTTTCACTAGATTGTGCATTGATTCCTGACTTTTACTAGATTGTGCATTGAATCCTGACTTTCACTAGATTGTGCATTGATTCCTGACTTTCACTAGATTATTCATTGATTCCTGACTTACAATGGATTGTGCATTGATTCCTGACTTTCACTAGATTGTGCATTGATTCCTGACTTTCACTAGATTGTGCATTGATTCCTGACTTTCACTAGATTATTCATTGATTCCTGACTTTCACTAGATTGTGCATTGATTTCTGACTTTCAATGGATTGTGCATTGATTCCTGACTTTCACTAGATTGTGCATTGATTCCTGACTTTCACTAGATTGTGCATTGATTCCTGAGTTTAACTAGATTGTGCATTGATTCCTGACTTTCAATGGATTGTGCATTGATTCCTGACTTTCACTAGATTGTGCATTGATTCCTGACTTTCACTAGATTGTGCATAGATTCCTGACTTTCACTAGATTATTAATTGATTCCTGATTTCACTAGATTTTGCATTGATTCCTGACTTTCAATGCATTGTGGATTGATTCCTGACTTTCACTAGATTATTAATTGATTCCTGACTTACACTAGATTATTAAATGATTCCTGACTTTCACTCGATTGTGCATTGATTCCTGTCTTTCATTAGATTGTGCTTTGATTCCTGACTTTAACTAGTTTTTTAATTGATTCCTGACTTTCACTAGATTGTGCATTGATTCCTGAATTTCACTAGATTATTAATTGATTCCTGACTTTCACTAGATTTTGCATTGATTCCTGACTTTCAATGGATTGTGCATTGATTCCTGACTTTCACTAGATTATTAATTGATTCCTGACTTTCACTAGATTGTGCATTGATTCCTGACTTTTACTAGATTGTGCATTGATTCCTGACTTTCACTAGATTGTGCATTGATTCCTGACTTTCACTAGATTATTCATTGATTCCTGACTTACAATGGATTGTGCATTGATTCCTGACTTTCACTAGATTGTGCATTGATTCCTGACTTTCACCAAATTGTGCATTGATTCCTGACTTTCACTAGATTATTCATTGATTCCTGACTTTCACTAGATTGTGCATTGATTTCTGACTTTCAATGGATTGTGCATTGATTCCTGACTTTCACTAGATTGTGCATTGATTCCTGACTTTCACTAGATTGTGCATTGATTCCTGAGTTTAACTAGATTGTGCATTGATTCCTGACTTTCAATGGATTGTGCATTGATTCCTGACTTTCACTAGATTGTGCATTGATTCCTGACTTTCACTAGATTGTGCATAGATTCCTGACTTTCACTAGATTATTAATTGATTCCTGATTTCACTAGATTTTGCATTGATTCCTGACTTTCAATGCATTGTGGATTGATTCCTGACTTTCACTAGATTATTAATTGATTCCTGACTTTCACTAGATTGTGCATTGATTCCTGACTTTCACTAGATTGTGCATTGATTCCTGACTTTCACTAGATTATTAATTGATTCCTGACTTTCACTAGATTGTGCATTGATTCCTGACTTTCACTAGATTGTGCATTGATTCCTGACTTTCACTAGATTGTGCATTGATTCCTGACTTTCACTAGATTATTCATTGATTCCTGACTTTCACTAGATTGTGCATTGATTCCTGACTTTCACTAGGTTGTGCATTTATTCCCGACTGTCAATGGGTTATGCACTGACTCCTGACTTTCTCTAGATTGTGCATTGATTCCTGACTTTCACTAGATTGTGCATTGATTACAGAATTTCAATGGATTGTGCATTGATTCCTGACTTTCACTAGATTATTCATTGAATCCTGACTTTCACTAGATTATTCATTGATTCCTGACTTTCACTAGATTGTGCATTGATTCCTGACTTTCACTAGATTGTGCATTGATTCCTGACTTTCACTAGGTTGTGCATTTATTCCTGACTTTCAATGGGTTATGCATTGACTCCTGACTTTCTCTAGATTGTGCATTGATTCCTGACTTTCACTAGATTGTGCATAGATTCCTGACTTTCACTAGATTGTGCATAGATTCCTGACTTTCACTAGATTATTCATTGAATCCTGACTTTCACTAGATTATTCATTGATTCCTGACTTTCACTAGATTGTGCATTGATTCCTGACTTTCACTAGATTGTGCATTGATTCCTGACTTTCACTAGATTGTGCATTGATTCCTGACTTTCAATGGATTGTGCATTGATTCCTGACTTTCACTAGATTGTGCATTGAATCCTGACTTTCACTAGATTGTGCATAGATTCCTGTCTTTGACTAGATTGTGCATTGATTCCTGACTTTCAATGGATTGTACATTGATTCCTGGCTTTCACTAGATTTTGCATTGATCCCTGACTTTCACTAGATTATTCATTGATTCCTGACTGTCAATGGATTGCGCATTGATTCCTGACTTTCACTAGATTGTGCATTGATTCCTGACTTTCACTAGATTGTGCATTGATTCCTGACTTTCACTAGATTGTGCATTGATTCCTGACTTTCACTAGATTGTGGATTGATTCCTGACTTTCACTGGATTGTGCATTGATTCCCGACTTTCAATGGATTGTGCATTGATTCCTGACTT
The DNA here is from genome assembly GCF_052327205.1 of Somniosus microcephalus. Taxonomy (NCBI): domain Eukaryota; kingdom Metazoa; phylum Chordata; class Chondrichthyes; order Squaliformes; family Somniosidae; genus Somniosus; species Somniosus microcephalus. Next base: position 97,092 of record NW_028225684.1, on the reverse strand, counting down.
TCACTAGATTTTGCATTGATTCCTGACTTTCAATGCATTGTGGATTGATTCCTGACTATCACTAGATTATTAATTGATTCCTGACTTTCACTAGATTGTGCATTGATTCCTGACTTGCACTAGATTGTGCATTGATTCCTGACTTTCACTAGATTATTAATTGATTCCTGACTTTCACTAGATCGTGCATTGATTCCTGACTTTCACTAGATTGTGCATTGATTCCTGACTTTCACTAGATTGTGCATTGATTCCTGACTTTCACTAGATTATTCATTGATTCCTGACTTTCACTAGATTGTGCATTGATTCCTGACTTTCACTAGGTTGTGCATTTATTCCCGACTGTCAATGGGTTATGCACTGACTCCTGACTTTCTCTAGATTGTGCATTGATTCCTGACTTTCACTAGATTGTGCATTGATTACTGAATTTCAATGGATTGTGCATTGATTCCTGACTTTCACTAGATTATTCATTGAATCCTGACTTTCACTAGATTATTCATTGATTCCTGACTTTCACTAGATTGTGCATTGATTCCTGACTTTCACTAGATTGTGCATTGATTCCTGACTTTCACTAGGTTGTGCATTTATTCCTGACTTTCAATGGGTTATGCATTGAATCCTGACTTTCTCTAGATTGTGCACTGATTCCTGACTTTCACTAGATTGTGCATAGATTCCTGAATTTCAGTAGATTGTGCATAGATTCCTGACTTTCACTAGATTATTCATTGAATCCTGACTTTCACTAGATTATTCATTGATTCCTGACTTTCACTAGATTGTGCATTGATTCCTGACTTTCACTAGGTTGTGCATTGTTTCCTGACGTTCACTAGATTGTGCATTGATTCCTCACTTTCAATGGATTGTGCATTGATTCCTGACTTTCACTAGATTTTGCATTGATTCCTGACTTTCACTAGATTGTGCATAGATTCCTGACTTTGACTAGATTGTGCATTGATTCCTGACTATCAATGGATTGTACATTGATTTCTGACTTTCACTAGATTATGCATTGATCCCTGACTTTCACTAGATTATTCATTGATTCCTGACTGTCAATGAATTGTGCATTGATTCCTGACTTTCACTAGATTGTGCATTGATTCCTGACTTTCACTAGATTGTGGATTGATTCCTGACTTTCACTGGATTGTGCATTGATTCCCGACTTTCAATGGATTGTTCATTGATTCCTGACTTTCACTAGATTGTGCATTGAATCCTGACTTTCACTAGATTGTGCATTGATTCCTGACTTTCAATGGATTGTGCATTGATTCCCGACTTTCACTAGATTGTGCATTGATTCCCGACTTTCACTAGATTGTGCATTTATTCCTGACTTTCACTAGATTGAGCATTGATTCCTGACTTTCAATGGATAGTGCATTGATTGCTGACTTTCACTAGATTGTGCATTGATTCCTGGCTTTCAATGGATTGTGCATTGTTTCCTGACTTTCACTAGATTGTGCATTGATTCCTGACTTTCACTAGATTGTGCATTGATTCCTGACTTTCAATGGATTGTGCATTGATTCCTGACTTTCACTAGATTGTGCATTGATTCCCAACTTTCAATGGATTGTGCATTGATTCCCAACTTTCACTAGATTGTTCATTGATTCTCGACTTTCACTAGATTGTGCATTGATTCCCAACTTTCACTAGATTGTGCATTGATTCCCGACTTTCACTAGATTGTGCATTGGTTCCCGACTTTCAACAGATTGTGCATTTATTCCTGACTTTGACTAGATTGTGCATTGATTCCCGCCTTTCAATGGATTGTACATTGATTCCCGACTTTCACTAGATTATTCATTGATTCCTGACTTTCAATGGATTGTGCATTGATTCCTGACTTTCACTAGATTGTGCATTGATTCCTGACTTTCACTAGATTGTGCATTGATTCCTGACTTTCACTAGATTGTGCATTGATTCCCGGCTTTCAATGGATTGTGCATTGATTCCTGACTTTCACTAGATTGTGCATTTATTCCTGGCTTTCACTAGATTGTGCATTGATTCCTGACTTTCAATGGATTGTGCATTGATTCCTGTCTTTCACTAGATTGTGCATTGATTCCTGACTTTCAATGAATTGTGCATTGTTTCCTGACTTTCACTAGATTGTGCATTGATTCCTGACTTTCACTAGATTGTGCATTGATTCCTGACTTTCAATTGATTGTGCATTGATTCCTGACTTTCACTAGATTGTGGATTGATTCCTGACTTTCACTGGATTGTGCATTGATTCCCGACTTTCAATGGATTGTGCATTGATTCCTGACTTTCACTAGATTTTGCATTGATTCCTGACTTTCAATGCATTGTGGATTGATTCCTGACTATCACTAGATTATTAATTGATTCCTGACTTTCACTAGATTGTGCATTGATTCCTGACTTGCACTAGATTGTGCATTGATTCCTGACTTTCACTAGATTATTAATTGATTCCTGACTTTCACTAGATCGTGCATTGATTCCTGACTTTCACTAGATTGTGCATTGATTCCTGACTTTCACTAGATTGTGCATTGATTCCTGACTTTCACTAGATTATTCATTGATTCCTGACTTTCACTAGATTGTGCATTGATTCCTGACTTTCACTAGGTTGTGCATTTATTCCCGACTGTCAATGGGTTATGCACTGACTCCTGACTTTCTCTAGATTGTGCATTGATTCCTGACTTTCACTAGATTGTGCATTGATTACTGAATTTCAATGGATTGTGCATTGATTCCTGACTTTCACTAGATTATTCATTGAATCCTGACTTTCACTAGATTATTCATTGATTCCTGACTTTCACTAGATTGTGCATTGATTCCTGACTTTCACTAGATTGTGCATTGATTCCTGACTTTCACTAGGTTGTGCATTTATTCCTGACTTTCAATGGGTTATGCATTGAATCCTGACTTTCTCTAGATTGTGCACTGATTCCTGACTTTCACTAGATTGTGCATAGATTCCTGAATTTCAGTAGATTGTGCATAGATTCCTGACTTTCACTAGATTATTCATTGAATCCTGACTTTCACTAGATTATTCATTGATTCCTGACTTTCACTAGATTGTGCATTGATTCCTGACTTTCACTAGGTTGTGCATTGTTTCCTGACGTTCACTAGATTGTGCATTGATTCCTCACTTTCAATGGATTGTGCATTGATTCCTGACTTTCACTAGATTGTGCATTGATTCCTGACTTTCACTAGATTGTGCATAGATTCCTGACTTTGACTAGATTGTGCATTGATTCCTGACTATCAATGGATTGTACATTGATTTCTGACTTTCACTAGATTATGCATTGATCCCTGACTTTCACTAGATTATTCATTGATTCCTGACTGTCAATGAATTGTGCATTGATTCCTGACTTTCACTAGATTGTGCATTGATTCCTGACTTTCACTAGATTGTGGATTGATTCCTGACTTTCACTGGATTGTGCATTGATTCCCGACTTTCAATGGATTGTTCATTGATTCCTGACTTTCACTAGATTGTGCATTGAATCCTGACTTTCACTAGATTGTGCATTGATTCCTGACTTTCAATGGATTGTGCATTGATTCCCGACTTTCACTAGATTGTGCATTGATTCCCGACTTTCACTAGATTGTGCATTTATTCCTGACTTTCACTAGATTGAGCATTGATTGCTGACTTTCAATGGATAGTGCATTGATTGCTGACTTTCACTAGATTGTGCATTGATTCCTGGCTTTCAATGGATTGTGCATTGTTTCCTGACTTTCACTAGATTGTGCATTGATTCCTGACTTTCACTAGATTGTGCATTGATTCCTGACTTTCAATGGATTGTGCATTGATTCCTGACTTTCACTAGATTGTGCATTGATTCCCAACTTTCAATGGATTGTGCATTGATTCCCAACTTTCACTAGATTGTTCATTGATTCCCGACTTTCACTAGATTGTGCATTGATTCCCAACTTTCACTAGATTGTGCATTGATTCCCGACTTTCACTAGATTGTGCATTGGTTCCCGACTTTCAACAGATTGTGCATTTATTCCTGACTTTGACTAGATTGTGCATTGATTCCCGCCTTTCAATGGATTGTACATTGATTCCCGACTTTCACTAGATTATTCATTGATTCCTGACTTTCAATGGATTGTGCATTGATTCCTGACTTTCACTAGATTGTGCATTGATTCCTGACTTTCACTAGATTGTGCATTGATTCCTGACTTTCACTAGATTGTGCATTGATTCCCGGCTTTCAATGGATTGTGCATTGATTCCTGACTTTCACTAGATTGTGCATTTATTCCTGGCTTTCACTAGATTGTGCATTGATTCCTGACTTTCAATGGATTGTGCATTGATTCCTGTCTTTCACTAGATTGTGCATTGATTCCTGACTTTCAATGAATTGTGCATTGTTTCCTGACTTTCACTAGATTGTGCATTGATTCCTGACTTTCACTAGATTGTGCATTGATTCCTGACTTTCAATAGATTGTGCATAGTTTCCTGACTTTTACGAGATTGTGCATTGATTCCTGACTTTCACTAGATTGTGCATTGATTCCTGACTTTCACTAGATTCTGCATTGATTCCTGACTTTCAATAGATTGTGCATTGATTCCTGACTTTCACTAGATTGTGCATTGATTCCTGACTTTCACTAGATTATTAATTGATTCCTGACTTTCACTAGATTGTGCATTGTTTCCTGACTTTCACTAGATTGTGCTTTGATTCCTGACTTTCACTAGTTTATGAATTGATTCCTGACTTTCACTAGATTGTGCATTGAATCCTGATTTTCAATGGATTGTGCATTGATTCCTGACTTTCACTAGATTGTGCATTGATTCCTGACTTTCACTAGATTGTGCATTGATTCCTGACTTTCACTAGATTATTAATGGATTCCTGACTTTCACTAGATTGTGCATTGATTACTGTCTTTCATTAGATTGTGCTTTGATTCCTGACTTTCACTAGTTTTTTAATTGATTCCTGACTTTCACTAGATTGTGCATTGATTCCTAAATTTCACTAGATTATTAATTGATTCCTGACTTTCACGAGATTTTGCATTGATTCCTGACTTTCAATGGACTGTGCATTGATTCCTGACTTTCACTAGATTATTAATTGATTCCTGACTTTCACTAGATTGTGCATTGATTCCTGACTTTCACTAGGTTGTGCATTGATTCCTGACTTTCACTAGATTATTCATTGATTCCTGACTTTCAATGGATTGTGCATTGATTCCTGACTTTCACTAGATTGTGCATTGATTCCAGACTTTCACTAGATTGTGCATTGATTCCTGACTTTCACTAGATTGTGCATTGATTCCTGACTTTCACTAGATTATTCATTGATTCCTGACTTTCACTAGATTGTGCATTGATTCCTGACTTTCAATGCATTGTGCATTGATTCCTGACTTTCACTAGATTGTGCATTGATTCCTGACTTTCACTAGATAGTGCATTGATTCATGACTTTCAATGGATTATGCATTGACACCTGACTTTCTCTAGATTGTGCATTGATTCCTGACTTTCACTAGATTGTGCATTGATTACTGAATTTCAATGGATTGTGCATTGATTCCTGACTTTCACTAGATTGTGCATAGATTCCTGACTTTCACTAGATTGTGCATAGGTTCCTGACTTTCACTAGATTATTCATTGATTCCTGACTTTCACTAGATTGTGCATTGATTCCTGACTTTCACTAGATTGTGCATTTATTCCCGACTTTCAATGGGTTATGCATTGACTCCTGACTTTCTCTAGATTGTGCAATGGTGACTGAATTTCAATGGATTGTGCATTGATTCCTGACTTTCACTAGATTGTGCATAGATTCCTGACTTTCACTAGATTATTCATTGAATCCTGACTTTCACTAGATTGTGCATTGATTCCTGACTATCGCTAGATTGTGCATTGATTCCTGACTTTCACTAGATTGTGCATTGATTCCTGACTTTCACTAGATTGTGCATTGATTCCTGACTTTCACTAGATTATTCATTGATTCCTGACTTTCCCTAGATTGTGCATTGATTCCTGACTTTCACTAGATTGTGCATTGATTCCCAACTTTCAATGGATTGTACATTGATTCCCGAATTTCACAAGATTATTCATTGATTCCTGACTTTAACTAGATTATTCATTGACTCCTGACTGTCAATGGATTGTGCATTGATTCCTGACTTTCACTAGATTGTGCATTGATTCCTGACATTCACTAGATTGTGCATTGATTCCTGACTTTCATTAGATTGTGCATTGATTCCTGACTTTCACTAGATTGTGCATTGATTCCTGACTTTCACTAGATTGTGCATTGATTCCCGACTTTCAATGGATTCTGCATTGATTCCTGACCTTCACTAGATTGTGCATTGATTCCTGACTTTCACTAGATGGTGCATTGATTCCCGACTTTCACTAGATTGTGCACTTATTCCTGACTTTCACTAGATTGTGCATTGAATCCTGACTTTCAATGGATTGTGCTTTGATTCCTGACTTTCACTAGATTGTGCATTGATTCCTGGCTTTCACTAGATTGTGCATTGATTCCCAACTTTCAATGGATTGTGCATTGTTTCCCGACTTTCACTAGATTTGCATTGATTCCCGACTTTCACGACATTGTGCATTGATTCCCGACTTTCACTAGATTGTTCATTGATTCCCAACTTTCACTAGATTGTGCATTGGTTCCCGATTTTCACCAGTTTTTGCATTTACTCCTGACTTTCACTAGATTGTGCATTGATTCCTGTCTTTCAATGGATTGTCCATTGATTCCTGAGTATCACTAGATTGTGCATTGATTCCCGACTTTCAATGGATTGTGCATTGATTGCTGACTTTCACTAGATTGTGCCTTGATTCCTGGCTTTCAACGGATTATGCATTGTTTCCTGACTTTCACTAGATTCTGCATTGATTCCTGACTTTCACTAGATTGTGCATTGATTCCTGACTTTCAATGGATTGTGCATTGATTCCTGACTTTCTCTAGATTGTACATTGATTCCCAACTTTCAATGGATTGTGCATTGATTCCCGACTTTCACTAGATTGTGCATTGATTCCCGACTTTAACTAGATTGTGCATTGATTCCCGACTTTCACTGGATTGTGCATTGATTCCCGACTTTCACTAGATTGTGCATTGGTCCCCGACTTTCACCAGATTGTGCATTTATTCCTGACTTTCACTAGATTGTGCATTGATTCCTGACATTCAATGGATTGTGCATTGATTCCTGACTTTCACTAGATTGTGCATTGATTCCTGACTTTCAATGGATCGTGCATTGACTCCTGACTTTCACTAGATTGTGCATTGATTCCTGACTTTCAATGGATTGTGCATTGACTCCTGACTTTCACTAGATTGTGCATTGATTCCTGACTTTCAGTAGATTGTACATTGATTCCTGACTTTCACTGGATTGTGCATAGATTCCTGACTTTTACTAGATTGTGCATTGATTCGTGACTTTCACTAGATTGTGCATTGATTTCTGACTTTCAGTAGATTGTGCATTGATTCCATTCTTTCACTAGATTGTGCATAGGTTCCTGACTTTCACTAGATTATTCATTGATTCCTGACTTTCACTAGATTGTGCATTGATTCCTGACTTTCACTAGATTGTGCATTTATTCCCGACTTTCAATGGGTTATGCATTGACTCCTGACTTTCTCTAGATTGTGCAATGGTGACTGAATTTCAATGGATTGTGCATTGATTCCTGACTTTCACTAGATTGTGCATAGATTCCTGACTTTCACTAGATTATTCATTGAATCCTGACTTTCACTAGATTGTGCATTGATTCCTGACTATCACTAGATTGTGCATTGATTCCTGACTTTCACTAGATTGTGCATTGATTCCTGACTTTCACTAGATTGTGCATTAATTCCTGACTTTCACTAGATTATTCATTGATTCCTGACTTTCCCTAGATTGTGCATTGATTCCTGACTTTCACTAGATTGTGCATTGATTCCCAACTTTCAATGGATTGTACATTGATTCCCGAATTTCACAAGATTATTCATTGATTCCTGACTTTAACTAGATTATTCATTGACTCCTGACTATCAATGGATTGTGCATTGATTCCTGACTTTCACTAGATTGTGCATTGATTCCTGACATTCACTAGATTGTGCATTGATTCCTGACTTTCACTAGATTGTGCATTGATTCCTGACTTTCACTAGATTGTGCATTGATTCCTGACTTTCACTAGATTGTGCATTGATTCCCGATTTTCAATGGATTCTGCATTGATTCCTGACCTTCACTAGATTGTGCATTGATTCCTGACTTTCACTAGATGGTGCATTGATTCCCGACTTTCACTAGATTGTGCACTTATTCCTGACTTTCACTAGATTGTGCATTGATTCCTGACTTTCAATGGATTGTGCTTTGATTCCTGACTTTCACTAGATTGTGCATTGATTCCTGGCTTTCACTAGATTGTGCATTGAATCCCAACTTTCAATGGATTGTGCATTTTTTCCCGACTTTCACTAGATTTGCATTGATTCCCGACTTTCACGACATTGTGCATTGATTCCCGACTTTCACTAGATTGTTTATTGATTCCCAACTTTCACTAGATTGTGCATTGGTTCCCGATTTTCACCAGTTTTTGCATTTACTCCTGACTTTCACTAGATTGTGCATTGATTCCTGTCTTTCAATGGATTGTCCATTGATTCCTGAGTATCACTAGATTGTGCATTGATTCCCGACTTTCAATGGATTGTGCATTGATTGCTGACTTTCACTAGATTGTGCCTTGATTCCTGGCTTTCAACGGATTATGCATTGTTTCCTGACTTTCACTAGATTCTGCATTGATTCCTGACTTTCACTAGATTGTGCATTGATTCCTGACTTTCAATGGATTGTGCATTGATTCCTGACTTTCTCTAGATTGTACATTGATTCCCAACTTTCAATGGATTGTGCATTGATTCCCGACTTTCACTCGATTGTGCATTGATTCCCGACTTTAACTAGATTGTGCATTGATTCCCGACTTTCACTGGATTGTGCATTGATTCCCGACTTTCACTAGATTGTGCATTGGTCCCCGACTTTCACCAGATTGTGCATTGATTCCTGACATTCAAAGGATTGTGCATTGATTCCTGACTTTCACTAGATTGTGCATTGATTCCTGACTTTCAATGGATTGTGCATTGACTCCTGACTTTCACTAGATTGTGCATTGATTCCTGACTTTCAGTAGATTGTACATTGATTCCTGACTTTTACTGGATTGTGCATAGATTCCTGACTTTTACTAGATTGTGCATTGATTCGTGACTTTCACTAGATTGTGCATTGATTCCTGACTTTCAGTAGATTGTGCATTGATTCCAGTCTTTCACTAGGTTGTGCATTGATTCCTGACTTTAACTAGATTGTGCATTGATTCCTGACTTTCAATGGATTGTGCATTGATTCCTGACTTTCACGAGATTGTGCACTGATTCCTGACTTTCACTAGATTGTGCATTGATTCCTGACTTTCACGAGATTGTTAATTGATTCCTGACTTTCACTAGATTGTGCATTGTTTCCTGACTTTCACTAGATTGTGCATTGATTCCTGACTTTCACTAGATTGTGCATTGAATCCTGACTTTCAATGGATTGTGCATTGATTCCTGACTTTCACTAGATTGTGCATTGATTCCCAACTTTCAATGGATTGTGAATTGATTCCCGACTTTCACTAGATTGTGCATTGATTCCCGACTTTCACTAGATTGTGCATTGATTCCCAACTTTCACTAGATTGTTCATTGATTCCCAACTTTCACTAGATTGTGCATTGGTTCCCGATTTTCACCAGTTTTTGCATTTATTCCTGACTTTCACTAGATTGTGCATTGATTCCTGTCTTTCAATGGATTGTGCATTGATTCCCGACTTTCAATGGATTGTGCATTGATTACTGACTTTCACTAGATTGTGCATTGATTCCTGGCTTTCAATGGATTGGGCATTATTTCCTGACTTTCACTAGATTCTAAATTGATTCCTGACTTTCACTAAATTGTGCATTGATTCCTCACTTTCAATGGATTGTGCATTGATTCCTGACTTTCACTAGATTGTGTATTGATTCCCAACTTTCAATGGATTGTGCATTGATTCCCGACTTTCACTATATTGTGCATTGATTCCCGACTTTCACTAGATTGTGCATTGATTCCCGTCTTTCACTAGATTGTGCATTGATTCCCGACTTTCACTAGATTGTGCATTGGTTCCCAACTTTCACCAGATTGTGCATTTATTCCTGACTTTCACTAGATTGTGCATTGATTCCTGACATTCAATGGATTGTGCATTGATTCCTGACTTTCACTAGATTGTGCATTGATTCCTGACTTTCAATGGATTGTGCATTGACTCCTGACTTTCACTAGATTGTGCATTCATTCCTGACTTTCAGTAGATTGTGCATTGATTCCTGACTTTCACTGGATTGTGCATAGATTCCTGACTTTTACTAGATTGTGCATTGATTCGTGACTTTCACTAGATTGTGCATTGATTCCTGACTTTCAGTAGATTGTGCATTGATTCCTGACGTTCACTAGGTTGTGCATTGATTCCTGACTTTAACTAGATTATGCATTGATTCCTGACTTTCAATGGATTGTGCATTGATTCCAGACTTTCACGAGATTGTGCAGATTCCTGACTTTCCCTAGATTGTGCATTGATTTCTGACTTTCACTAGATTGTGCATTGATCCCCGACTTTCAATGGATTATGCACTGATTCCTGACTTTCACTAGATTATGCATTGATTCCCGACTTTCCCCAGATTGTGCATTGATTCCTGACTTTCACTAGATTGTGCATTGATTCCTTACTTTCACTAGATTGTGCATTGATTCCTGACTTTCACTAGATTGTGCATTGATTCCTGACTTTCAATGCATTGTGCATTGAATCCTGACTTTCACTAGATTGTGCATTGATTCCTGACATTCACTGGATTGTGCATTGATTCCTGACTTTCACTAGATTATTAATTGATTCCTGACTTTCACTAGATTGTACATTGATTCCTGACTTTCACTAGATTGTGCATAGATTCCTGACTTTCACTAGATTATTAATTGATTCCTGATTTCACTAGATTTTGCATTGATCCCTGACTTTCAATGCATTGTGGATTGATTCCTGACTTTCACTAGATTATTAATTGATTCCTGACTTTCACTAGATTGTGCATTGATTCCTGTCTTTCACTAGATTGTGCATTGATTCCTGACTTTCACTAGATTATTAATTGATTCCTGACTTTCACTAGATTGTGCATTGATTCCTGACTTTCACTAGATTGTGCATTGATTCCTGACTTTCACTAGATTGTGCATTGATTGCTGACTTTCACTAGGTTATTCACTGATTCCTGACTTTCACTAGATTGTGCATTGATTCCTGACTTTCACTAGGTTGTGCATTTATTCCCGACTTTCAATGGGTGATGCACTGACTCCTGACTTTCTCTAGATTGTGCATTGATTCCTGACTTTCACTAGATTGTGCATTGATTACTGAATTTCAATGGATTGTGCATTGATTCCCGACTTTCACTAGATTGTTCATTGGTTCCCGATTTTCACCAGTTTTTGCATTTATTCCTGACTTTCACTTGATTGTTCATTGATTCCTGTCTTTCAATGGATTGTGCATTGATTCCTGACTTTCACTAGATTGTGCATTGATTCCCAACTTTCAATGGATTGTGCATTGATTCCCGACTTTCAATGGATTGTGCATTGATTACTGACTTTCACTAGATTGTGCATTGATTCCTGGCTTTCAATGGATTGGGCATTGTTTCCTGACTTTCACTAGATTCTAAATTGATTCCTGACTTTCACTAAATTGTGCATTGATTCCTGACTTTCAATGGATTGTGCATTGATTCCTGACTTTCACTAGATTGTGTATTGATTCCCAACTTTCAATGTATTGTGCATTGATTCCCGACTTTCACTATATTGTGCATTGATTCCCGACTTTCACTAGATTGTGCATTGATTCCCGTCTTTCACTAGATTGTGCATTGATTCCCGACTTTCACTAGATTGTGCATTGGTTCCCGACTTTCACCAGATTGTGCATTTATTCCTGACTTTCACTAGATTGTGCATTGATTCCTGACATTCAATGCATTGTGCATTGTTTCCTGACTTTCACTAGATTGTGCATTGATTCCTGACTTTCAATGGATTGTGCATTGACTCCTGACTTTCACTAGATTGTGCATTCATTCCTGACTTTCAGTAGATTGTGCATTGATTCCTGACTTTCACTGGATTGTGCATAGATTCCTGACTTTTACTAGATTGTGCATTGATTCGTGACTTTCACTAGATTGTGCATTGAATCCTGACTTTCACTAGATTGTGCATTGATTCCTGACTTTCAATGGATTGTGCATTGACTCCTGACTTTCACTAGATTGTGCATTCATTCCTGACTTTCAGTAGATTGTGCATTGATTCCTGACTTTCACTGGATTGTGCATAGATTCCTGACTTTTGCTAGATTGTGCATTGATTCGTGACTTTCACTAGATTGTGCATTGAATCCTGACTTTCACTAGATTGTGCATTGATTCCTGACTTTCACTAGATTATTAATTGATTCCTGACTTTCACGAGATAGTGCATTGATTCCTGACTTTCACTAGATTGTGCATAGATTCCTGACTTTCACTAGATTATTAATTGATTCCTGATTTAACTAGATTTTGCATTGATTCCTGACTTTCAATGCATTGTGGATTGATTGCTGACTTTCACTAGATTATTAATTGATTCCTGACTTTCACTAGATTGTGCATTGATTCCTGACTTTCACTAGATTGTGCATTGATTCCTGACTTTCACTAGATTATTAATTGATTCCTGACTTTCACTAGATTGTGCATTGATTCCTGACTTTCACTAGATTGTGCATTGATTCCTGACTTTCACTAGATTGTGCATTGATTCTTGACTTTCACTAGATTATTCATTGATTCCTGACTTTCACTAGATTGTGCATTGATTCCTGACTTTCACTAGGTTGTGCATTTATTCCCGACTTTCAATGGGTTATGCACTGACTCCTGACTTTCTCTAGATTGTGCATTGATTCCTGACTTTCACTAGATTGTGCATTGATTCCTGACTTTCAATGGATTGTGCATTGATTCCTGACTTTCACTAGATTGTGCATTGATTCCTGACTTTCACTAGATTGTGCATAGATTCCTGACTTTGACTAGATTGTGCATTGATTCCTGACTTTCAATGGATTGTACATTGATTCCTGACTTTCACTAGATTATTCATTGATCCCTGACTTTCACTAGATTATTCATTGATTCCTGACTGTCAATGGATTGTGCATTGATTCCTGACTTTCACTAGATTGTGCATTGATTCCTGACTTTCACTAGATTGTGCATTGATTCCTGACTTTCACTAGATTGTGCATTGATTCCTGACATTCACTAGATTGTGGATTGATTCCTGACTTTCACTAGATTGTGCATTGATTCCCGACTTTCAATGGATTGTGCATTGATTCCTGACTTTCACTAGATTGTGCATTGATTCCTGACTTTCACTAGATTGTGCATTGATTCCTGACTTTCAATGGATTGTGCATTGATTCCTGACTTTCAACGGATTGTGCATTGATTCCTGACTTTCACTAGATTGTGCATTGATTCCCGACTTTCACTAGATTGTGCATTTATTCCTGACTTTCACTAGATTGAGCATTGATTCCTGACTTTCAATGGATTGTGCATTGATTGCTGACTTTCACTAGATTGTGCATTGATTCCTGGCTTTCAATGGATTGTGCATTGTTTCCTGACTTTCACTAGATTCTGCATTGAAAACTGAATTTCACTAGATTGTGCATTGATTCCTGACTTTCAATGGATTGTGCATTGTTTCCTGACTTTCACTAGATTGTGCATTGATTCCCAACTTTCAATGGATTGTGCATTGATTCCCAACTTTCACTAGATTGTTCATTGATTCCCGACTTTCACTAGATTGTGCATTGATTCCCGACTTTCACTAGATTGTGCATTGGTTCCCGACTTTCACCAGATTGTGCATTTATTCCTGACTTTGACTAGATTGTGCATTGATTCCCGCCTTTCAATGGATTGTACATTGATTCCCGACTTTCACTAGATTATTCATTGATTCCTAACTTTCAATGGATTGTGCATTGATTCCTGACTTTCACTAGATTGTGCATTGATTCCTGACTTTCACTAGATTGTGCATTGATTCCTGACTTTCACTAGATTGTGCATTGATTCCCGGCTTTCAATGGATTGTGCATTGATTCCTGACTTTCACTAGATTCTGCATTGATTCCTGACTTTCACTAGATTGTGCATTGATTCCCGACTTTCAATGGATTGTGCATTGATTCCTGACTTTCACTAGATTGTGCATTGATTCCTGACTTTCACTAGATTGTGCATTTATTCCTGGCTTTCACTAGATTGGGCATTGATTCCTGACTTTCAATGGATTGTGCATTGATTCCTGACTTTCACTAGATTGTGCATTGATTCCTGAATTTCAATGAATTGTGCATTGTTTCCTGACTTTCAATAGATTGTGCATTGATTCCTGACTTTCACTAGATTGTGCATTGATTCCTGACTTTCACTAGATTGTGCATAGGTTGCTGACTTTTACTAGATTGTGCATTGATTCCTGACTTTCACTAGATTGTGCATTGATTCCTGACTTTCACTAGATTCTGCATTGATTCCTGACTTTCACTAGTTTATTAATTGATTCCCGACTTTCACTAGATTGTGCATTGGTTCCCGACTTTCACCAGATTGTGCATTTATTCCTGACTTTCACTAGATTGTGCATTGATTCCTGACATTCAATGGATTGTGCATTGATTCCTGACTTTCACTAGATTGTGCATTGATTCCTGACTTTCAATGGATTGTGCATTGACTCCTGACTTTCACTAGATTGTGCATTCATTCCTGACTTTCAGTAGATTGTGCATTGATTCCTGACTTTCACTGGATTGTGCATAGATTCCTGACTTTTACTAGATTGTGCATTGATTCGTGACTTTCACTAGATTGTGCATTGATTCCTGACTTTCAGTAGATTGTGCATTGATTCCTGACGTTCACTAGGTTGTGCATTGATTCCTGACTTTAACTAGATTATGCATTGATTCCTGACTTTCAATGGATTGTGCATTGATTCCAGACTTTCACGAGATTGTGCACTGATTCCTGACTTTCCCTAGATTGTGCATTGATTTCTGACTTTCACTAGATTGTGCATTGATCCCCGACTTTCACTAGATTCTGCATTGATTCCTGACTTTCACTAGTTTATTAATTGATTCCCGACTTTCACTAGATTGTGCATTGGTTCCCGACTTTCACCAGATTGTGCATTTATTCCTGACTTTCACTAGATTGTGCATTGATTCCTGACATTCAATGGATTGTGCATTGATTCCTGACTTTCACTAGATTGTGCATTGATTCCTGACTTTCAATGGATTGTGCATTGACTCCTGACTTTCACTAGATTGTGCATTCATTCCTGACTTTCAGTAGATTGTGCATTGATTCCTGACTTTCACTGGATTGTGCATAGATTCCTGACTTTTACTAGATTGTGCATTGATTCGTGACTTTCACTAGATTGTGCATTGATTCCTGACTTTCAGTAGATTGTGCATTGATTCCTGACGTTCACTAGGTTGTGCATTGATTCCTGACTTTAACTAGATTATGCATTGATTCCTGACTTTCAATGGATTGTGCATTGATTCCAGACTTTCACGAGATTGTGCACTGATTCCTGACTTTCCCTAGATTGTGCATTGATTTCTGACTTTCACTAGATTGTGCATTGATCCCCGACTTTCAATGGATTATGCACTGATTCCTGACTTTCACTAGATTATGCATTGATTCCCGACTTTCTCCAGATTGTGCATTGATTCCTGACTTTCACTAGATTGTGCATTGATTCCTTACTTTCACTAGATTGTGCATTGATTCCTGACTTTCACTAGATTGTGCATTGATTCCTGACTTTCAATGCATTGTGCATTGAATCCTGACTTTCACTAGATTGTGCATTGATTCCTGACATTCACTAGATTGTGCATTGATTCCTGACTTTCACTAGATTATTAATTGATTCCTGACTTTCACTAGATTGTACATTGATTCCTGACTTTCACTAGATTGTGCATAGATTCCTGACTTTCACTAGATTATTAATTGATTCCTGATTTCACTAGATTTTGCATTGATTCCTGACTTTCAATGCATTGTGGATTGATTCCTGACTTTCACTAGATTATTAATTGATTCCTGACTTTCACTAGATTGTGCATTGATTCCTGACTTTCACTAGATTGTGCATTGATTCCTGACTTTCACTAGATTGTGCATTGATTGCTGACTTTCACTAGATTATTCATTGATTCCTGACTTTCTCTAGAATGTGCATTGATTCCTGACTTTCACTAGGTTGTGCATTTATTCCCGACTTTCAATGGGTTATGCACTGATTCCTGACTTTCACTAGATTATGCATTGATTCCCGACTTTCTCCAGATTGTGCATTGATTCCTGACTTTCACTAGATTGTGCATTGATTCCTTACTTTCACTAGATTGTGCATTGATTCCTGACTTTCACTAGATTGTGCATTGATTCCTGACTTTCAATGCATTGTGCATTGAATCCTGACTTTCACTAGATTGTGCATTGATTCCTGACATTCACTAGATTGTGCATTGATTCCTGACTTTCACTAGATTATTAATTGATTCCTGACTTTCACTAGATTGTACATTGATTCCTGACTTTCACTAGATTGTGCATAGATTCCTGACTTTCACTAGATTATTGATTGATTCCTGATTTCACTAGATTTTGCATTGATTCCTGACTTTCAATGCATTGTGGATTGATTCCTGACTTTCACTAGATTATTAATTGATTCCTGACTTTCACTAGATTGTGCATTGATTCCTGACTTTCACTAGATTGTGCATTGATTCCTGACTTTCACTAGATTGTGCATTGATTGCTGACTTTCACTAGATTATTCATTGATTCCTGACTTTCTCTAGAATGTGCATTGATTCCTGACTTTCACTAGGTTGTGCATTGATTCCTGACTTTCACTAGATTGTGCATTGATTCCTGACTTTCACTAGATTGTGCATTGATTGCTGACTTTCACTAGATTATTCATTGATTCCTGACTTTCTCTAGAATGTGCATTGATTCCTGACTTTCACTAGGTTGTGCATTTATTCCCGACTTTCAATGGGTTATGCACTGACTCCTGACTTTCTCTAGATTGTGCATTGATTCCTGACTTTCAATGGATTGTGCATTGATTCCCGACTTTCAATGGATTGTGCATTGATTCCTGGCTTTCAATGGATTGGGCATTGTTTCCTGACTTTCACTAGATTCTAAATTGATTCCTGACTTTCACTAAATTGTGCATTGATTCCTGACTTTCAATGGATTGTGCATTGATTCCTGACTTTCACTAGATTGTGTATTGATTCCCAACTTTCAATGTATTGTGCATTGATTCCCGACTTTCACTATATTGTGCATTGATTCCCGACTTTCACTAGATTGTGCATTGATTCCCGTCTTTCACTAGATTGTGCATTGATTCCCGACTTTCACTAGATTGTGCATTGGTTCCCGACTTTCACCAGATTGTGCATTTATTCCTGACTTTCACTAGATTGTGCATTGATTCCTGACATTCAATGGATTGTGCATTGATACCTGACTTTCACTAGATTGTGCATTGATTCCTGACTTTCAATGGATTGTGCATTGACTCCTGACTTTCACTAGATTGTGCATTCATTCCTGACTTTCAGTAGATTGTGCATTGATTCCTGACTTTCACTGGATTGTGCATAGATTCCTGACTTTTACTAGATTGTGCATTGATTCGTGACTTTCACTAGATTGTGCATTGAATCCTGACTTTCACTAGATTGTGCATTGATTCCTGACTTTCACTAGATTATTGATTCCTGACTTTCACGAGATTGTGCATTGATTCCTGACTTTCACTAGATTGTGCATAGATTCCTGACTTTCACTAGATTATTAATTGATTCCTGATTTCACTAGATTTTGCATTGATTCCTGACTTTCAATGCATTGTGGATTGATTCCTGACTTTCACTAGATTATTAATTGATTCCTGACTTTCACTAGATTGTGCATTGATTCCTGACTTTCACTAGATTGTGCATTGATTCCTGACTTTCACTAGATTATTGATTGATTCCTGACTTTCACCAGATTGTGCATTGATTCCTGACTTTCACTAGATTGTGCATTGATTCCTGACTTTCACTAGATTGTGCATTGATTCATGACTTTCACTAGATTATTCATTGATTCCTGACTTTCACTAGATTGTGCATTGATTCCTGACTTTCACTAGGTTGTGCATTTATTCCCGACTTTCAATGGGTTATGCACTGACTCCTGACTTTCTCTAGATTGTGCATTGATTCCTGACTTTCACTAGATTGTGCATTGATTCCTGACTTTCACTAGATTGTGCATTGATTCCTGACTTTCACTGGATTGTGCAGATTCCTGACTTTGACTAGATTGTGCATTGATTCCTGACTTTCAATGGATTGTACATTGATTCCTGACTTTCACTACATTATTCATTGATCCCTGACTTTCACTAGATTATTCATTGATTCCTGACTGTCAATGGATTGTGCATTGATTCCTGACTTTCACTAGATTGTGCATTGATTCCTGACTTTCACTAGATTGTGCATTGATTCCTGACTTTCACTAGATTGTGCATTGATTCCTGACATTCACTAGATTGTGGATTGATTCCTGACTTTCACTAGATTGTGCATTGATTCCCGACTTTCAATGGATTGAGCATTGATTCCTGACTTTCACTAGATTGTGCATTGATTCCTGACTTTCAATGGATTGTGCATTGATTCCTGACTTTCAATGGATTGTGCATTGATTCCTGACTTTCACTAGATTGTGCATTGATTCCCGACTTTCACTAGATTGTGCATTTATTCCTGACTTTCAATGGATTGTGCATTGATTGCTGACTTTCACTAGATTGTGCATTGATTCCTGGCTTTCAATGGATTGTGCATTGTTTCCTGACTTTCACTAGATTCTGCATTGATAACTGACTTTCACTAGATTGTGCATTGATTCCTGACTTTCAATGGATTGTGCATTGTTTCCTGACTTTCACTAGATTGTGCATTGATTCCCAACTTTCAATGGATTGTGCATTGATTCCCAACTTTCACTAGATTGTTCATTGATTCCCGACTTTCACTAGATTGTGCATTGATTCCCAACTTTCACTAGATTGTGCATTGATTCCCGACTTTCACTAGATTGTGCATTGGTTCCCGACTTTCACCAGATTGTGCATTTATTCCTGACTTTGACTAGATTGTGCATTGATTCCCGCCTTTCAATGGATTGTACATTGATTCCCGACTTTCACTAGATTATTCATTGATTCCTAACTTTCAATGGATTGTGTATTGATTCCTGACTTTCACTAGATTGTGCATTGATTCCTGACTTTCACTAGATTGTGCATTGATTCCCGGCTTTCAATGGATTGTGCATTGATTCCTGACTTTCACTAGATTGTGCATTGATTCCTGACTTTCACTAGATTGTGCATTGATTCCCGACTTTCAATGGATTGTGCATTGATTCCTGACTTTCACTAGATTGTGCATTGATTCCTGACTTTCACTAGATTGTGCATTTATTTCTGGCTTTCACTAGATTGGGCATTGATTCCTGACTTTCAATGGATTGTGCATTGATTCCTGACTTTCACTAGATTGTGCATTGATTCCTGAATTTCAATGAATTGTGCATTAATTCCTGAATTTCAATGAATTGTGCATTGATTCCTGACTTTCACTAGATTGTGCATTGATTCCTGACTTTCACTAGTTTATTAATTGATTCCTGACTTTCACTAGATTGTGCATTGATTCCTGACTTTCATTAGATTATTAATTGATTCCTGACTTTCAGTAGATTTTGCATTGATTCCTGACTTTCAATGGATTGTGCATTGATTCCTGACTTTCACTAGATTATTAATTGATTCCTGACTTTCACTAGATTGTGCATTGATTCCTGACTTTCACTAGATTGTGCATTGATTCCTGACTTTCACTAGATTATTAATTGTTTCCTGACTTTCTCTCGATTGTGCATTGATTCCTGACTTTCATTAGATTGTGCATTGATACCTGACTTTCACTAGAGTGTGCATTGATACCTGACTTTCACTAGATTGTGCATTGATTCCCGACTTTCAATGGATTGTGCATTGATTCCTGACTTTCACTAGATTGTGCATTGATTCCTGACTTTCACTAGATTGTGCATTGATTCCTGACTTTCAATGGATTGTGCATTGATTCCTGACTTTCAATGGATTGTGCATTGATTCCTGACTTTCACTAGATTGTGCATTGATTCCCGACTTTCAGTAGATTGTGCATTTATTCCTGACTTTCAATGGATTGTGCATTGATTGCTGACTTTCACTAGATTGTGCATTGATTCCTGGCTTTCAATGGATTGTGCATTGTTTCCTGACTTTCACGAGATTCTGCATTGATAACTGACTTTCACTAGATTGTGCATTGATTCCTGACTTTCAATGGATTGTGCATTGTTTCCTGACTTTCACTAGATTGTGCATTGATTCCCAACTTTCAATGGATTGTGCATTGATTCCCAACTTTCACTAGATTGTTCATTGATTCCCGACTTTCACTAGATTGTGCATTGATTCCCAACTTTCACTAGATTGTGCATTGATTCCCGACTTTCACTAGATTGTGCATTGGTTCCCGACTTTCACCAGATTGTGCATTTATTCGTGACTTTGACTAGATTGTGCATTGATTCCCGCCTTTCAATGGATTGTACATTGATTCCCGACTTTCACTAGATTATTCATTGATTCCTAACTTTCAATGGATTGTGCATTGATTCCTGACTTTCACTAGATTGTGCATTGATTCCTGACTTTCACTAGATTGTGCATTGATTCCTGACTTTCACTAGATTGTGCATTGATTCCCGGCTTTCAATGGATTGTGCATTGATTCCTGACTTTCACTAGATTGTGCATTGATTCCTGACTTTCACTAGATTGTGCATTGATTCCCGACTTTCAATGGATTGTGCATTGATTCCTGACTTTCACTAGATTGTGCATTGATTCCTGACTTTCACTAGATTGTGCATTTATTCCTGGCTTTCACTAGATTGGGCATTGATTCCTGACTTTCAATGGATTGTGCATTGATTCCTGACTTTCACTAGATTGTGCATTGATTCCTGAATTTCAATGAATTGTGCATTGTTTCCTGACTTTCAATAGATTGTGCATTGATTCCTGACTTTCACTAGATTGTGCATTGATTCCTGGCTTTCACTAGATTGTGCATAGGTTGCTGACTTTTACTAGATTGTGCATTGATTCCTGACTTTCACTAGATTGTGCATTGATTCCTGACTTTCACTAGATTCTGCATTGATTCCTGACTTTCACTAGTTTATTAATTGATTCCTGACTTTCACTAGATTGTGCATTGATTCCTGACTTTCATTAGATTATTAATTGATTCCTGACTTTCACTAGATTTTGCATTGATTCCTGACTTTCAATGGATTGTGCATTGATTCCTGACTTTCACTAGATTATTAATTGATTCCTGAATTTCACTAGATTGTGCATTGATTCCTGACTTTCACTAGATTGTGCATTGATTCCTGACTTTCACTAGATTATTAATTGTTTCCTGACTTTCTCTGGATTGTGCATTGATTCCTGACTTTCATTAGATTGTGCATTGATACCTGACTTTCACTAGAGTGTGCATTGATACCTGACTTTCACTAGATTGTGCATTGATTCCTGACATTCACTAGATTGTGCATAGATTCCTGACTTTCAATGGATTGTGCATAGATTCCTGACTTTCACTAGATTGTGCATAGATTCCTGACTTTCACTAGATTGTGCATTGATTCCTGACTTTCACTAGATTGTGCATTGATTCCTGACTTTCAATGGATTGTGCATTGATTCCTGACTTTCAATAGATCGTGCATTGATTCCTGACTTTCACTAGATTATGCATTGATTCCTGACTTTCACTAGATTGTGCATTGATTCCTGACTTTCACTAGATTGTGCATTGATTCCTGACTTTCACTAGATTGTGCATAGATTCCTGACTTTCACTAGATTGTGCATTGATTCCCGACTTTCAATGGATTGTGCATTGATTCCCGACTTTCACTAGATTATTCATTGATTCCTGACTTTCACTAGATTATTCATTGATTCCTGACTTTCAATGGATTGTGCATTGATTCCCGACTTTCACTAGATTATTCATTGATTCCTAACTTTCAATGGATTGTGCATTGATTCCTGACTTTCACTAGATTGTGCATTGATTCCTGACTTTCACTAGATTGTGCATTGATTCCTGACTTTCACTAGATTGTGCATTGATTCCCGGCTTTCAATGGATTGTGCATTGATTCCTGACTTTCACTAGATTGTGCATTGATTCCTGACTTTCACTAGATTGTGCATTGATTCCTGACTTTCACTAGATTGTGCATTGATCCCTAACTTTCAATGGATTGTGCATTGATTCCTGACTTTCACTAGATTGTGCATTGATTCCTGACTTTCACTAGATTGTGCATTGATTCCCGACTTTCAATGGATTGTGCATTGATTCCTGACTTTCACTAGATTGTGCATTGATTCCTGACTTTCACTAGATTGTGCATTTATTCCTGGCTTTCACTAGATTGGGCATTGATTCCTGACTTTCAATGGATTGTGCATTGATCCCTGACTTTCACTAGATTGTGCATTGATTCCTGAATTTCAATGAATTGTGCATTGTTTCCTGACTTTCAATAGATTGTGCATTGATTCCTGACTTTCACTAGATTGTGCATTGATTCCTGACTTTCACTAGATTGTGCATAGGTTGCTGACTTTTACTAGATTGTGCATTGATTCCTGACTTTCACTAGATTGTGCATTGATTCCTGACTTTCACTAGATTCTGCATTGATTCCTGACTTTCACTAGTTTATTAATTGATTCCTGACTTTCACTAGATTGTGCATTGATTCCTGACTTTCATTAGATTATTAATTGATTCCTGACTTTCACTAGATTTTGCATTGATTCCTGACTTTCAATGGATTGTGCATTGATTCCTGACTTTCACTAGATTATTAATTGATTCCTGACTTTCACTAGATTGTGCATTGATTCCTGACTTTCACTAGATTGTGCATTGATTCCTGACTTTCACTAGATTATTAATTTTTTCCTGACTTTCTCTGGATTGTGCATTGATTCCTGACTTTCACTAGATTGTGCATTGATTCCTGACTTTCACTAGATTATTAATTGATTCCTGACTTTCACTAGATTGTGCATTGATTCCTGACTTTCATTAGATTGTGCATTGATACCTGACTTTCACTAGAGTGTGCATTGATACCTGACTTTCACTAGATTGTGCATTGATTCCTGACATTCACTAGATTGTGCATAGATTCCTGACTTTCAATGGATTGTGCATAGATTCCTGACTTTCACTAGATTGTGCATAGATTCCTGACTTTCACTAGATTGTGCATTGATTCCTGACTTTCACTAGATTGTGCATTGATTCCTGACTTTCAATGGATTGTGCATTGATTCCTGACTTTCAATAGATCGTGCATTGATTCCTGACTTTCACTAGATTGTGCATTGATTCCTGACTTTCACTAGATTGTGCATAGATTCCTGACTTTCACTAGATTGTGCATTGATTCCCGACTTTCAATGGATTGTGCATTGATTCCCGACTTTCACTAGATTATTCATTGATTCCTGACTTTCACTAGATTATTCATTGATTCCTGACTTTCAATGGATTGTGCATTGATTCCTGACTTTCACTAGATTGTGCATTGATTACGTACTTTCACTAGATTGTGCATTGATTCCCAACTTTCACTAGATTGTGCATTGATTCCTGACTTTCACTAGATTGTGCATTGATTCCTGACTTTCACTAGATTGTGCATTGATTCCCGACTTTCAATGGATTGTGCATTGATTCCCGACTTTCACTAGATTGTGCATTGATTCCTGACTTTCACTAGATTGTGCATTGACTCCTTACTTTCATTAGATTGTGCATTGATTCCCGACTTTCACTAGATTGTGCATTGATTCCTGACTTTCACTAGATTATTCATTGATTCCTGACTTTCACTATATTGTGCATTGATTCCTGACTTTCACTAGATTGTGCATTGATTCCCGACTTTCAATGGATTGTGCATTGATTGCTGACTTTCACTAGATTGTGCATTGATTCCCAACTTTCACTAGATTGTGCATTGATTCCTGACTTTCACTAGATTGTGCATTGATTCCTGACTTTCACTAGATTGTGCATTGATTCCCGACTTTCAATGGATTGTGCATTGATTCCCGACTTTCACTGGATTGTGCATTGATTCCTGACTTTCACTAGATTGTGCATTGACTCCTTACTTTCATTAGATTGTGCATTGATTCCCGACTTTCACTAGATTGTGCATTGATTCCTTACTTTCACTAGATTATTCATTGATTCCTGACTTTCACTATATTGTGCATTGATTCCTGACTTTCACTAGATTGTGCATTGATTCCCGACTTTCAATGGATTGTGCATTGATTCCTGACTTTCACTAGATTGTGCATTGATTCCTGACTTTCACTATATTATTCATTGATTCCTGACTTTCAGTAGATTGTGCATTGATTCCTGACTTTCACTAGATTGTGCATTGATTCCTGACTTTCACTAGCTTTTTAATTGATTCCTGACTTTCACTAGATTGTGCATTGAATCCTGACTTTCAATGGATTTTGCATTGATTCCTGACTTTCACTAGATTGTGCATTGATTCCTGACTTTCACTAGATTATTAATTGATTCCTGACTTTCACTAGATTGTGCATTGTTTCCTGACTTTCACTAGATTATTAATTGATTCCTGACTTTCACTAGATTATTAATTGATTCCTGACTTTCACTACATTGTGCATTGATTCCCGATGGATTTAGATCTGGTGGGAGACAGAGAGATGGATGTAGATCTGGTCGGAGACAGAGAGATGGATGTAGATCTGGTCGAGGAGAGAGAGATGGATGTAGATCAGGTCGGGGATAGAGAGATGCATGTAGATCTGGTTGGGGAGAGATGGATGTAGATCTGATCGAGGAGAGTGAGGGCTGGATGTAGATCTAGTCATGGAGAGAGAGATGGATGCAAATCTGTTCAGGGAAAGAGAGATGGATGTAGATCTGGTGGGGGAGAGAGATGGATGTAGATCTGGTCGGGAAGAGAGATGGATGTCGATCTGGTCGGGGAGAGAGATAAATGTAGATCTGGTCGGGGAGAGTGAGATAGATGTAGATCTGGTTGGGGAGAGCGAGATGGATGTAGATCTGGTCGTGGAGAGAGTGATGGATGTAGATCTGGTCACGGAGAGAGAGAGAGATGTAGATCTAGTCGAGGAGAGAGAGATGGATGTAGATCTGGTCATGGAGAGAAAGATGGATGTAGATCTGGTCGGGAGAGAGATGGCTGTAGGTCTGGTCGGGGGAGAGAGATTGATGTGGATCTGGTTGGGGAGAGAGATGGATGTAGATCTGGTCGGGGAGAGAGAAATGGATGTAGATCTGGCCGGGGAGAGGGATGGATGTAGATCGGGTCGGGGAGAGAGAAGTGGATGTAGGTCTGGTCGGGGCAGAGAAATAGATGTGAATCTGGTCGGGGAAAGAGAGATGAATGTAGATCTGGTTGGGGAGAGATGGATGTAGATCTGGTCGGGGAGAAAGAGATGGATGTAGACCTGGTCAGGGAGAGAGAGATCGATGTAGATCTGGTCGGGGAGAGAGAGGTGGATGTAGATCTGGTCGGGGAGAGTGAGATAGATGTAGATCTGGTTGGGGAGAGTGAGATGGATGTAGATCTGGTCGTGGAGAGAGAGATGGATGTAGATCTGGCCATGGAGAGATAGATGGATGTAGATCTGGTCAGGGAAAGAGAGATGGATGTAGATCTGGTGGGGGAGAGAGATGGATGTAGATCTGGTCAAGGAGAGAGAGATGGCTGTAGGTCTGGTCGGGGGAGAGAGATAGATGTGGATCTGGTTGGGGAGAGAGATGGATGTAGATCTGGTCGGGGAGAGAGAGGTGGATGTAGGTCTGGTCGGGGGAGAGAGATAGATGTGAATCTGGTCGGGGAAAGAGAGATGAATGTAGATCTGGTTGGGGAGAAAGAGATGGATGTAGACCTGGTCAGGGAGAGAGAGATGGATGTAGATTTGGTCGGGGAGAGAGAGGTGGATGTAGATCAGGTCGGGGAGAGAAGGATGGTTGTAGATCTGGTTGGGACTAGAGAGATGGATGTAAATCTGGTCAGGGAGAGTGGGATAGATGTAGATCTGGTGAGGGACAGTTGGATGTAGATCTTGTCGGGGACAGAGAGATGGATGTAGATCTGGTCGGGGACAGAGATGGATGTAGATCTGGTTGGGGAGAGGGAGATAGATGTAGATCTGGTCGGGGACAGAGAGATGGATGTAGATCTGGTTGGGGAGAGATGGATGTAGATCTGGTCGGGGAGAGAGGGATAGGTGTAGATCTGGTCGGGGAGAGAGAGATAGATGTAGATCTGGTCGGGGAGAGATGGATGTAGATCTGGTCGGAGACAGAGAGATGGATGCAGATCTGGTCGGAGACAGAGAGATGGATGTAGATCTGGTCAGGGAGAGAGTTGGATTTAGATCTGGTTGGGGAGAGGGAGATGAATGTACATGTAGTCATGAAGAGGGAGATCGATGTTGATCTGGTTGGGGAGAGAGAGATAGATGTAGATCTAGTCAGGGAGAGAGAGATAGATGTAGATCTGGTCGGGGAGAGAGAGATGGATGTAGTTCAGGTCGCGGAGAGAGAGATGGATGTAGATCTGGTCGGGGAGAGCGAGATGGATGTAGATCTGGTCGGGGAGAGCAAGATGGATGTAGAAATTGTCGTGGAGAGAGAGATGGATGTAGATCTGGTCGGGGAGAGCGAGATGGATGTAGAAATGGTTGTGGAGAGAGAGATGGATGTAGATCTGGTCACAGAGAGAGAGATGGATGTAGATCTGGTCGGGGAGAGATGGATGTAGATCTGATCGAGGAGAGTGAGGGCTGGATGTAGATCTAGTCGTGGAGAGAGATGGATGCAAATCTGGTCAGGGAAAGAGAGATGGATGTAGATCTGGTGGGGGAGAGAGATAAATGTAGATCTGGTCAGGGAGAGTGAGATAGATGTAGATCTGGTTGGGGAGAGCGAGATGGATGTAGATCTGGTCGTGGAGAGAGAGATGGATGTAGATCTGGTCGAGGAGAGAGATGGATGTAGATCTGGTCGGGGAGAGAGAAATGGATGTAGATCTGGCCGGGGAGAGGGAGATGGATGTAGGTCTGGTCGGGGGAGAGAGATAGATGTGAATCTGGTCGGGGAAAGAGAGATGAATGTAGAACTGGTTGGGGAGAGATGGATGTAGATCTGGTCGGGGAGAAAGAGATGGATGTAGACCTGGTCGGGGAGAGAGAGATCGATGTAGATCTGGTCGGGGAGAGAGAGATCGATGTAGATCTGGTCGGGGAGAGAGAGGTGGATGTAGATCTGGTCAGGGAGAGTGAGATAGATGCAGATCTGGTTGGGGAGAGCAAGATGGATGTAGATCTGGTCGTGGAGAGAGAGATGGATGTAGATCTGGTCAGGGAAAGAGAGATGGATGTAGGTCTGGTCGGGGAGAGAGAGATGGATGTAGATCTGGTCGGGGGAGAGAGAGGTGGATGTAGATCTGGTCAGGGAGAGTGGGATAGATGTAGATCTGGTGAGGGACAGTTGGATGTAGATCTTGTCGGGGAGAGAGAGAGATGGATGTAGATCTGGTCGGGGACAGAGATGGATGTAGATCGGGTTGGGGAGAGGGAGATGGATGTAGACCTAGTCGTGGAGAGAGAGATGGATGTAGATCTGGTCGGGGAGAGAGAGATAGATGTAGATCTGGTGAGGGAGTGATGGATGTAGATCTGGTCGGAGACAGAGAGATGGATGTAGATCTGGTCAGGGAGAGAGTTGGATTTAGATCTGGTTGGGGAGAAGGAGATGGATGTAGATCTACTCATGAAGAGGGAGATCGATGTCGATCTGGTTGGGGAGAGAGAGATAGATGTAGATCTAGTCGGGGAGAGAGAGATAGATGTAGATCTGGTCGGGGAGAGAGAGATGGATGTAGAAATGGTCGTGGAGAGTGAGATGGATGTAGATCTGGCCACAGAGAGAGAGATGGATGTAGATCTGGTCGAGGAGAGAGACATGGATGTAGATCTGGTCGGGGATAGAGAGATGGATGTAGATCTGGTCGGGGAGAGATGGATGTAGATCTGATCGAGGAGAGTGAGGGCTGGATGTAGATCTAGTCGTGGAGAGAGAGAAGAATGCAAATCTGGTCAGGGAAAGAGAGATGGACGTAGATCTGGTGGGGGAGAGAGATGGATGGAGGTCTGGTTGGGAAGAGAGAGATAAATGTAGATCTGGTCGGGGAGAGAGAGGTGGATGTAGATCTGGTCATGGAGAGAGATGGATGTAGATCTGGTCGAGGAGAGAGAGATGGATGTAGATCTGGTCGAGGAGAGAGAGATGGATGTAGATCTGGTCGGGGAGAGAGCGATGGATGTAGATCTGGTCAGGGAGAGATGGATGTAGATCTGATCGAGGAGAGTGAGGGCTGGATGTAGATCTAGTCGTGGAGAGAGAGATGGATGCAAATCTGGTCAGGGAAAGAGATGGATGTAGATCTGGTGGGGGAGAGAGATGCATGTAGATCTGGTCGGGAAGAGAGATGGATGTCAATCTGGTCGGGAAGAGAGATGGATGTAGATCTGGTCGGGGGGATAGCGATGGATGTAGATCTGGTCGAGGTGAGAGAGATGAATGTAGATCTGGTTGCGGAGAGAGGTGGATGTAGGTCTGGTTGGGAGAGAGAGATGGATGTAGGTCTTGTAAGAATTCGCAATAATTTACAGTTCTGAAGATTCATTTTTTTGATTAAAGTATCCCTGGGAGATCTGCTTTTAAATTTCCAGGGATAAAAATGGCGGACACCACATGGCCGAGACAAAAGAGGCTTGGAATGCAGCTTTCTGTGTCTGGAAGTAAGGTTCAATGAAGACAAAGGACAATGCTTTTTTACAAAGCAACTGAATGCTATTAGCATTTGTTTGTATATCGAGTGGATACATCTAAACTGCAGAAGAGACGTTTTGTATCTTGAATGGGAAACGTTAAGATTTGAATAGATTTTAAATCACCCAGTACTGGACAATAGAGCAGTTGTATCTCCCTTTTGTTTCAGCCCAAGGAGCTCCGAAAATCACATTAACTCAGTCTAACCACTTTGAGTTAGCCTATCACAGCTTTCTCTTGTGTATTGGACCCTTTTTGGGTGGGGAATTTTGCACACAGAATGGCAGGGGCTCACCAGGGTATAAAGATAAGGGCTGAGAAGCCAGCTCTCTCTCTCTTGACTTCCGGGGAGCATAGGTGAGTCTCTCTTTCTCTCTCTCTCTCTCTCTCTTCGCTGGACCACATGTGAGCAGAGTTTCTGACTCCTCAACAAGGCAACCTAGCAGGGGTTAAGGGGGGATGGTGATTTAAGGGAATTGCTAAGATTGTTTAAATAACATTGTAGCCATTGTATCCCTCGTTTTCGCCGTCTGCAACCCCCCTGTTATATAGTTTTACAATTTTACTGTGTTCGTGTGGGATAGTTTGATATTGTGATTATAGCTTCTTTTAGTTAATAAAGCTTAATTTTTTTCTCTCATCCAAAACACTTGTTCCATTTTAATATCATTAATTATAAGTTCCCCCACTCAGAACTAAAGGAGGGGTAGCGATTCGAAACCGCTGTTTGTAAATTGGTTTAGAGTGTAGCAGCAAAAAGACTGCTCGCCAGGTAGATTACCTTAAACCAGTTAAAAGAAGCCCCCTTGAATCCTTACAATGGCGAGCCAGGTAGGAGTGGAGGCAGCTTTTGATTTAATAAGTGGTCTGGTTCTAGAGAAAGCATCAGTTATTGTCTTTCTTGCTTTCAGTCTGTGGGCAGCCCTGCGGAAGGTAGTGGCAGTGTGTAAGCTGACCTATCGGGGTATAGGTGGCTGGGCTAGGAAGGGTGAGATGGGAGAGCAGGAGGAGTTTAAAGAGGCCAAGAATCGGGAGTCCCAGCTTGAAAAATGCCAGGCGGAGGTAGAACGCCTCAGAGAGGTGTATGAGGCCAGAGCTAGTGGTATGAGGGTGCGGGAAGAGAACGCACGCCTCACACTAGAGGTCACGAAATGCCAGGCATTTATAGAGCACCTTGTGCAGGAAGTCACAGAGGCGAGGGACAGAGAGATGAGGCTACAAGAGGAGAATGCACACCTCACCCAAGAAGCTAGCGAGAGAGAGAGCCATCAAATCACTGAGGCCAGGGAAAATGAGATGAGACTGCGGGAAGAGAATGCCAGGTTTGGTGAAGCAGATCATGACCCCTGTAGGGCAGAGATAGAAAGCCTTAATGTGGCTTTAAAGGTAGCAAGGGGAATGATTTGCGTGATCAGCCCAAAGGCAGGTCAGCTGGATTTTACTGACAGCCCAAATCAAACCGCCCCAGAGGCAACACCCAGGGAAAGGCTGGCTAGGGAATTAAAGATCTGAAGACAGCAGCCCACAGCTCCGGGTTTTGGGGAGCTCAGGCAGCAAGGAGGGGTGGACAATGGGGTGGTAGAACGCCAGCAGGTCCCGCTAGGCAGGCGGGGACCAGGACCAGTGTACCCCCTCAGACAACGGAGGTACGGTCAGCCCGTGAATGATAACCCAGGGGCTGTTCAGAATACCTTTCTCATACCTTATGATACCCCGCAGCTCAGAGGCATGGTGAACCATATTCCCATGCTCTCTGGAAAGGGAGACCCCTCAATGCACTTCCAACAAGTAGACCAGGCAGCCGGTGTTAACGGCTGTGATGATGCAGAGAAAGCCAGAATGTTGCTTTTCTCTGTGGATAGCAGGCTCTATCAGACCCTTTCCAATGATGCCAAGAGAGGGCAGAAGGGTTTTGAGAACATGAAGGAGGAAATACTGGAAGCCATGGGTGCGAACGACGGCAATCCGTTTGATCGAATAGGTAGAACCCTGCAGCAGGAAGGGGAGACTCCACAGGCATTTGCAGACAGGCTGTGGCCAGTCTACAACCGTGCATGTACAGGGGGACAAGATAGGGCACAGCTGAACCAGCAGCAGCAGACCCAATGGCTTCGTTGCCTGGTGTACAATTGCCTGCCCCAGATAAGAGCAAAGGCCAACGCATGGTTTGACCCCCAAGACCCCCTAGTAACCGAAGAGACTGTAATCCGGCAGCTCATGGTGACATTTAGGAATGGGAGGAATGGTGAGAGCCCCCAGCAAAAGGGTAAAGTCCACGAGGTTGAACCTGGGGCTCAGTATAAGAAAGAGTGGCACCAGGAGGGGAACAGTCCCTCCCAGGCTCGGTTAAATTGCTATGGGTGTGGGAAAGACGGTCACTGGAGAAAAGACTGTAAGAATTCCTGGAAGGATAGCAAGGGAAAGAATCCCCCAGCCCCAGCCCAAAGGGTAGGGACGGGAATCTCCCCCGCCTCAGTTGAGTCGCTACTGGAAGCAATGCGGTCTCTCCTGACCAACCAGGGAAAGGTAGCAGCCATCAATGGTGCTGCAACCCCCTCGCCCACCTCTGCCTCCCCACAATGACTGGCCGGTATGCTGGTCAAAGAGAGTGCACGTGCAGGCACTTTCTGGGACCCATATGGGTCCGGGCCAGTGGCAGTGATTACAGGCAGGGATGGGGCACAGAGAAATTCAGACAAATTGTACAAGGCAAGTTCAAGTTCACCGCCTGTAAAGACATGCACTGTGGCCTATTTAAAGGAGCCAGCTTCCCAGCCCGCTTCTAGAGTGGTCCCCCCCCATGATGTGGGGCCCTGCGGGGGCAGGGATAGCAATCCCTCTTGCAGGAGACATAGGGAGGGAGCTGACACCAGGTTTTAAACATGGGGAGGAAAATTTCCAGCCACCAGCAGCGGGTGGTGAGAGTAGACCTGCCCCCAGCACAGGAGTGGGCAGGGAAGAGCAGACAAACCCAGAGAGAGATTTGCACCGGCAGGCTGCCAGGTACATTATACAGTGCGGGCTATTTGGACATGGGGGAGAAGGTTCCCAGCCAGCTGGGGCTGTGACCCAAGCTCAGGGTCCGCCAGCCAAAGTTTCCCCCATAGAGACACCCCTCAGAAGGTCTCAGCGGGTGCCCCAGCCTAAGAAAGCATGGTCACCCACTTTACAGTGGAGTAGGGCGGACTCCCGAGCCGGGGAGAAGCCAGAGAACAGAGGCCCCCACTCAACAGCCATAAGCTGCGGGGGACCAGAGACAGGAAACAGTCCAGCTTCGCTGCAGCCAGCAGCAATCTGTGACAGTGCCAGAGATTAGCCTGGCCGTCCGGAGACAGGCGGCATTTGTATTATAGTTATGTGTGTGTATATAGCGTGTACCAAAGGTATATTTTAAGTTTTGGATTTAACTAGTTTCAAGTTAAAGTTTAAAGAGTTTAAGTTTACATGTGTGCCGAATGTTTGTGTTTTGGTCTGAGGTCGAGGGACCCGACCATGTCTCCACCTAAGGCAGCAGCTCAGTGAGACCTGGCTGCATGTCCTTTTAAGTTTTTGCAGGAGATTGGAAAATGAAGCAGCCATGTTCGCCCAGCCCGAGCTGGACATCGAATGAAGATACGGAATGTTGGGGATCACCTCGCCACTGGACGAATCCAGGAGGCCCCGCAGCGATCTTCGGGAAAACACCGGACAGAGTCCGGAGGAATTTGCCTACTCCTCCTACGGGGAGGATATGGCCCCAGCTGGGTGGGGCACGGCCCCCAACCCAGCACTATCCTGACCGAAGTTCACTTGCGGGAGACCTCGCTGTTGAGGAGTCACGATGGGGAAGCGCGGGCGCCTTGTGATAGGGACGCGTTCCCCGGGGGTGGGTGGTGATGGCCCGGGTATGATTGTATAGAGGGGGAGACCAAAGAGTCGCGTGGGTGCAGTCGAGGGAGGGAGGTACTCACCCGGGGGCCCACGGGCAAAGAGGATAAGTGTGGCTGGGAAGGATGAGTGGGTGGCCGGATCAGTGTGGGGCCAGGGAGAGCCACCACACAGGCACCCATCATTTTCTGCAGCCAGTCGAGGGAAGACGGGAGGGGGAGGGACTGGGAGTCATGAGATCCCATACTCCCCGGTCTCGGTCTGTGCCAAGGTTATTAAACGTGAAGGGTACCCCGCCTCCACAAAGGGACAAGGGAACGGTTCGGGGCTGGCGGAGCAGGCTGGTCGGAAAATCCATTCTGCCTGTTTTAAAGTTTAAGACGATCAAAGGGGGGTGGAAGGTACTTTTACTGCCCGAGTGGGAGGAGCAATACCCACTCGAATTTCGCGACCCATCATCGACACGTGATGATCGGGGTTCATTTAAGCATGTTGTTTAATGATTTTTTTGTATTTTGTGTTGCAGCCCCAAGTTGAGCGGAGGCGTCGGATCCTCTCCGTGCTTGGGACCAGTTTGTGACAACTCCAAGTTGAGCAGAGGTGTAGGACCCTCTCCGTGCTTGCGATAATTTGAGTACATTGTGTAACTAAGATTGCAACATTTTGTAATAACTTATGATGTAAAAAAATAGGTGATTGTAAATTTGGTTTACACTGTATAATTTTACAAGCGTGTAGGGGTATGAGACCCCTGATGCGCTATCAATTACTCATAAAAGACTGAGAGTTAAGAGAGTAACTAAAGGCTTTTATTAACAAAAGAATGAAGGTCTGCCTCGAGTGGTCGACCGGTCCAGAAATACAAAGGGCTGGGGAGCAGTCACCTTTATACTAGGACTTGTGGGAGGAGTCAGCCGAGGCATGTCCAGGCATGTACACAGTGGAATACAAACAGTGGTTTACCACAACCCCTTATTGAAAACTGAAGTATCTGTAAGATGCCTACCGTACCATGGTTTTTTTCTTGAATTTAAGGGGAATAGACGGGACGGGGATCAGTGGCAGATAGCTATTAGGTAAATACAGGGGATGGTTGTTTGTGGGGGGTCAGAAATTATTGCTCATTTCTTCAAGAGGATATTACAAGCAAGCTGGAAGTATCCAAGGGCGGACTGGAAGAATTCGCAATAATTTACAGTTCTGAAGATTCATTTTTTTGATTAAAGTATCCCTGGGAGATGTGCTTTTAAATTTCCAGGGATAAAAATGGCGGACACCACATGGCCGAGACAAAAGAGGCTTGGAATGCAGCTTTCTGTGTCTGGAAGTAAGGTTCAATGAAGACAAAGGACAATGCTTTGTTTACAAAGCAACTGAATGCTATTAGCATTTGTTTGTATATCGAGTGGATACATCTAAACTGCAGAAGAGACTTTTTGTATCTTGAATGGGAAACGTTAAGATTTGAATGGATTTTAAATCACCCAGTACTGGACAATAGAGCAGTTGTATCTCCCTTTTGTTTCAGCCCAGAGAGCTCCGAAAATCACATTAACTCAGTCTAACAACTTTGAGTTAGCCTATCACAGCTTTCTCTTGTGTATTGGACCCTTTTTGGGTGGGGAATTTTGCACACAGAACGGCAGGGGCTCACCAGAGTATAAAGATAAGGGCTGAGAAGCCAGCTCTCTCTCTCTTGACTTCCTGGGACCATAGGTGAGCTCTCTCTCTCTCTCTCTTCGCTGGACCACATGTGAGCAGAGTTTCTGACTCCTCAACAAGGCAACCTAGCAGGAGTTAAGGGGGGATGGTGATTTAAGGGAATTGCTAAGATTGTTTAAATAACATTGTAGCCATTGTATCCCTCGTTTTCGCCGTCTGCAACCCCCCTGTTATATAGTTTTACAATTTTACTGTGTTCGTGTGGGATAGTTTGATATTGTGATTATAGTTTCTTTTAGTTAATAAAGCTTGATTTTTTTCTCTCATCCAAAACACTTGTTCCGTTTTAATATCATTAATTATAAGTTCCCCCACTCAGAACTAAAGGAGGGGTAGCGATTCGAAACCGCTGTTTGTAAATTGGTTTAGAGTGTAGCAGCAAAAAGACTGCTGGCCAGGTAGATTACCTTAAACCAGTTAAAAGGAGCCCCCTTGAATCCTTACAGTCTAGTCGTGGAGAGAGAGATGGATGTAGGTCTGGTCGGGGCTAGAGAGATGGACGTAGATCTGCTCGGGGGGTGAGTAATGCGTGTAGATCTGGTCGGGGGGATAGAGATGGATGTAGTTCTGGTCGAGGAGAGAGAGATGGATGTAGTTCAGGCCACGGAGAGATGGATGTAGATCTGGTTGTAGAGAGCGAGATGGATGTACATCTGGTCATGGAGAGAGAGATGGGTGTAGATCTGGTCAGGGAGAGAGAGATGGATGTAGATCTGGTCGAGGAGAGATGGATGTAGATCTGGTCGGGGAGAGATGGATGTAGATCTGGTCGGGGAGAGATGGATGTAGATCTGATCGAGGAGAGTGAGGGCTGGATATAGGTCTAGTCGTGGAGAGAGAGATGGATGCAAATCTGGTCAGGGAAAGAGAGGTGGATGTAGGTCTGTTCGAGGTGAGAGAGATGGATGTAGATCTGGTCGGGGAGAGAGAGATGGATGTAGATCTGGCCGGGGAGAGAGATGGATGTAGATCTGGTCGTGAAGAGATGGATGTAGGTCTGGTCGGGGGAGAGAGATAGATGTGAATCTGGTCGGGGAAAGAGAGATGAATATAGATCTGGTTGGGGAGAGATGGATGTAGGTCTGGTCGGGGAGAGATGGATGTAGATCTGGTCGGGGAGAGATGGATGTAGATCTGATCGAGGAGAGTGAGGGCTGGATATAGATCTAGTCGTGGAGAGAGAGATGGATGCAAATCTGGTCAGGGAAAGAGAGGTGGATGTAGGTCTGTTCGAGGTGAGAGAGATGGATGTAGATCTGGCCGGGGAGAGAGATGGATGTAGATCTGGTCGTGAAGAGATGGATGTAGGTCTGGTCGGGGGAGATAGATGTGAATCTGGTCGGGGAAAGAGAGATGAATGTAGATCTGGTTGGGGAGAGATGGATGTAGGTCTGGTCGGGGAGAGATGGATGTAGATCTGGTCGGGGAGAGATGGATGTAGATCTGATCGAGGAGAGTGAGGGCTGGATATAGATCTAGTCGTGGAGAGAGAGATGGATGCAAATCTGGTCAGGGAAAGAGAGGTGGATGTAGGTCTGTTCGAGGTGAGAGAGATGGATGTAGATCTGGTCGGGGAGAGAGAGATGGATGTAGATCTGGCCGGGGAGAGAGATGGATGTAGATCTGGTCGTGAAGAGATGGATGTAGGTCTGGTCGGGGGAGATAGATGTGAATCTGGTCGGGGAAAGAGAGATGAATGTAGATCTGGTTGGGGAGAGATGGATGTAGATCTGGTCGGGGAGAAAGAGATGGATGTAGACCTGGTCAGGGAGAGAGAGATGGATGTAGATCTGGTCGGGGAGAGAGAGGTGGATGTAGATCTGGTCAAGGAGAGAAAGATGGTTGTAGATCTGGTTGGGGCTAGAGAGATGGATGTAAATCTGGTCAGGGAGAGTGGGATCGATGTAGATCTGGAGAGGGAGCGATGGATGTAGATCTTGTCGGGGAGAGAGAGATAGATGTAGATCTGGTGAGGGAGAGATGGATGTAGATCTGGTTGGGGACAGAGATGGATGTAGATCTGGTCGGGGACAGAGATGGATGTAGATCTGGTTGGGGAGAGGGAGATGGATGTAGATCTAGTCATGGAGAGAGAGATCGATGTAGATCTGGTCGGGGAGAGAGAGATTGATGTAGATCTAGTCGGGGAGAGAAAGATAGATGTAGAGCTGGTGAGGGAGTGATGGATGTAGATCTGGTCGGGGAGAGAGATAAATGTAGATCTGGTCGGGGAGAGTGAGATAGATGTAGATCTGGTCGGGGAGAAAGAGATGGATGTAGACCTGGTCAGGGAGAGAGAGATGGATGTAGATCTGGTCGGGGAGAGAGAGATGGATGTAGATCTGGTTGCGGAGAGAGAGATGGATGTAGATCTGGTTGGGGAGAGAGAGATGGATGTAGATCTGGTTGGGGAGAGAGAGATGGATGTAGATCTAGTCGCGGAGAGAGAGATGGATGAAGATCTGGTGAGGGAGTGATGGATGTAGATCTGGTTGGGGAGAGAGATGGATGTAGATCTGGTCGGGGAGAGAGAGATGATGTAGATCTGGTCGGGGAGAGGGAGGTGGATGTAGATCTGGTCGGGGAGAGAGAGATGGATGTAGATCTGGTCGGGGAGAGAGAAATGGATGTAGATCTGGTCGGGGAGAGGTGGATGTAGATCTGGTCGGGAAGAGAGAGAGGTGGATGTAGATCTGGTCGGGGAGAGATGGATGTAGATCTGGTCAGGGAGAGAGAGATGGATGTAGATCTGGTCGGGGAGAGGTGGATGTAGATCTGGTCGGGAAGAGAGAAGGATGTAGATCTGGTCGGGGAGAGAGAAATGGATGTAGATCTGGTTGAGGAGAGAGAGATGGATTTAGATCTGGTTGGGAGAGCTGGATGTAGATCTGCTGAGGGAGTGATGAATGTAGATCTGGTCATGGAGAGATGGATGTAGCTGTGGTCGGGGAGAGAGATGGGTGTAGATCTGGTCGGGTAGAGATGGATGTCGACCTGATTGGGGAGAGATCAATGTAGATCAGGTCAAGGAGAGAGATGGATGTAGGTCTGGTCGAGGTGAGAGAGATAGCTGTGGATCTGGTCATGGAGAGAGATGGATGTAGATCTGGTCAGGGAGAGAGATGGATGTAGATCTGGTCGGGGAGATAGAGATGGATGTAGATCTGGTCGGGGAGAGAGAGGTGGATGTAGATCTGGTTGGGGAGAGGTGGATGTAGATCTGGTCGGGGAGAGGGAGATGAATGTAGATCTAGTCAGGGAGAGAGAGATGGATGTAGATCTGGTCGGGGAGAGTGAGATAGATGTAGATCTGGTCGGGAAGAGAGATGGATGTCGATCTGGTCGGGAAGAGAGAGATGGATGTAGATCTGGTTGGGGAGAGTGGGATAGATGTAGATCTGGTGAGGGAGTGATGGATGTAGATCTTGTCGGAGAGAGATAGATGTAGATTTGCTGAGGGAGTGAAGGATGTAGATCTGGTCGGGGACAGAGAGATGGATGTAAATCTGGTCGGGGAGAGAGAGGTGGATGTAGACCTGGTCGGGAATAGAGGGATGGATGTAGATCTGCTCGGTGGGTGAGTAATGCATGTAGATCTGGTCGGGGGGATAGTGATGGATGTAGATCTGGTCGAGGAGAGAGAGATGGATGTAGTTCAGGTTGTGGACAGAGAGATGGATGTAGATCTGGTCAGGGAGAGATGGATGTAGATCTGGTCGGGGAGAGAGAGATGGATATAGATCTGGTCGGGGAGAGAGAGAGATGGATGTAGATCTTGTCGAGGTGAGAGACATGAACGCAGATCTGGTCGGGTCGAGAGAGAAGGATGTAGATCTGGTCGGGCAGAGAGAAGGATGTAGATCTGGTCAGGCAGAGAGATGGATGTAGATTTGGTTGCGGAGAGAGAGATGGATGTAGGTCAGGTCGAGGTGAGAGAGATAGATGTGGATCTGGTCATGGAGAGGGAGATGGATGTAGATCTGGTCGGGGAGAGATGGATGTAGATCTGGTCGGGGAGAGAGATGGCTGTAGATCTGGTCGGGGAGAGATGGATGTAGATCTGGTAGGGGAGAGAGAGATGGATGTAGATCTGGTCGGGGAGAGAGAGATGGATGTACATCTGGTCGGGGAGAGAGAGGTGGATGTACATCTGGTCGGGGAGAGAGAGATGGATGTAGATCTGGTCGGGGAGATAGAGAGATGGATGTAGGTCTGGTCAGGGTGTAAGGGTTTGGGGGCTTCTTTAAACTGGTTTAAAGTAATTTTCCTGGTCTTGCAGCCTTTGCCTGCACTCAGACCAATTCCAATAAAACCAATTTTAAAACAACGGTTCCGAATCGCTACCCCTCCTTTAGCTCTGAGTGGAGGAACTTATAATTAATGATATTAAAACGGAACAAGTGGTTTGGATGAGAGAAAAAAATCAAGTTTTATTACCTAAATAAACTACAATCAAAAGAATAAACTATACGACACGAACACAGTAATTACAGTAAAACTATATAACAGGGGGTTGCAGATGGCGAAAACGAGGCATACAATGGCTACAATGTTATTTAAACAATCTTAGCAATACCCTTAAATCACCACCCCTTAACTCCTGCTAGGTTGCCTTGTTGAGGAGTCAGGACACTCACCTGTGGTCCAGCGAAGTAAGGGCAAGAGATAGCTTCTCAGCCGCTATCTTTATACCTGGTGAGGCCCCTGCCGTTCTGCCTTGCAAGGGCTGTGTGCAAAATTCCCCACCCAAAGGGTCCAATACACAAGAGAAAGCTGTGATTGGCTAACTCAAAGTGGTTAGATTGGGTTAATGTGTCTTTCGGAGCTCCCTGGGCTGAAACAAAAGAATGCAACAGCCCTATTGTCCAGTGCTGGGTGATTTAAAACCCATTCAATTGTTAAACGTTTCCCATTCAAGGTACAAAAGTCTCTTCTGCAGTTTAGATGTATCCACTCGATATACAAACAAATGCTAATAGCATTCAATTGCTTTGTAAACAAAGCATTGTCCTTTGTCTTCGGCCATGTGGTGACAGCCATTTTTATCCCTGGAAATTTAAAAGCACAACGCCCAGGGATTCTTCAATCAAAAAAATTGATCTTCAGAACTAAATTATTGCAAATTCTTACAGTCCGCCCTTGGATGCTTCCAGCTTGCTTGTAATATCCTCTTGAAGAAATGAGCAATGATTTCTGACCCCTCACAAACAACCATCCCCTGTATTTACCTAATAGCTATCTGCCACTGATCCCCGTCCCGTCTATTCCCCTTTAATTCAAGAAAAAAAACCATGGTATGGTAGGCATCTTACAGATACTTCAGTTTTCAATAAGGGGTCTCATACCCCTACACGCTTGTAAAATTATACAAGGTAAACCAAATTTACAATCACCTTTTAGATCGTAACTTATTACAAAATGTTGCAATCTTAGTTACACAATGTACTCAAAATGATCCCAAGCACAGAGAGGGTCCTACGCCTCTGCTCAACTTGGAG
Source organism: Somniosus microcephalus (assembly GCF_052327205.1). Taxonomy (NCBI): domain Eukaryota; kingdom Metazoa; phylum Chordata; class Chondrichthyes; order Squaliformes; family Somniosidae; genus Somniosus; species Somniosus microcephalus. The sequence continues at coordinate 56,425 of NW_028225684.1, read as the reverse complement.
TTGTCACAAACTGGTCCCAAGCACGGAGAGGATCCGACGCCTCTGCTCAACTTGGGGCTGCAACACAAAATACAAAAAATCATTAAACAACATGCTTAAATGAACCCCGATCACGTGCCGATGATGGATCGCGAAATTCGAGTGGGTATTGCTCCTCCCACTCGGACAGTAAAAGTACCTTCCACCCCCCTTTGATCATCTTAAACTATAAAACAGGCAGAATGGATTTACAGACCAGCCTGCTCCGCCAGCCCCGAGCCGTTCCCTTGTCCTTTCGTGGAGGCAGGGTACCCCTCATGTTTAAAATTACCTTGGCACAGACCGAGACCGGGGAGTATGGGATCTCATGACTCCCAGTCCCTCCCCCTCCCGTCTTCCCTCGACTGGCTGCAGAAAATGATGGGTGCCTGTGTGGCGGCTCTCCCTGGCCCCACACTGATCCGGCCACCCACTCATCCTTCCTCTTTGCCCGTGGGCCCCCGGGTGAGTTCGTCCCTCCGCGACCGCACCCACGCGACTCTTGGGTCTCCCCCTCCTCAATACAATCATTCCCGGGCCATCACCACCCACCCCCGGGGAACGCGTCCCTATCACAAGGCGCCCGCGCTTCCCCATCGTGACTCAACAGCGAGGTCTCCCGCACGTGAACTTCGGTCAGGATAGTGCTGGGTTGGGGGCCGTGCCCCACCCAGCTGGAGCCATCTCCTCCCCGTAGGAGGAGTAGGCAAGTTCCTCCGGACTCTGTCTGGTTTTTCCCGAAGATCGCTGCGGGGTCTCCTGGATTCGTCCAGTGGCGAGGTGGTCCCCAACGTTCTGTCTCCATATCTTCATTCGGTGTCCAGCTCGGGCTGGGCGAACATGGCTGCTTCATTTTCCAATCTCCTGTATTAACTTAAAAGGACACGCAGCCAGGTCTCATGGACCTGCTGCCTTAGGTGGAGACATGGTCGGGTCCCTCGACCTCGGACCAAAATACAAACGTTCGGCACACATGTAAACTTAAAGGCCTAGAAATTCAGTCTGGACACTTTTGGGGCGCTAAAGTCGGGCGCTTGCTAAAGTTAGCGCCCGCCGGAAAGTGCAGGCCACCTCGCCGAAATTCAGTAGAGTTGGCCAAGAGTTTGGCCGAGCGCTGAAACTGGCGTTGCAATGCTCTGTTCAGGCACTAATCCGGCGATGCGGCCTGATAACGCCGAGGCCGGGCGCAGCGCAGGTGCGGTCATGTTTTGATTGACAGCAGACACCCTGACGCCGGCCTGCTCTTAAAGGGGGAAGGGTCGACTTTGACTGCTGCCACGCCCTGCATACTGGAGCCCTGCAGCTAGGCCTCAACACTGCTGGTGGGCCAAAATAGCGCTCGGAGACATGGAGAGGGCCCGTGAACGAGCGCAGCGCTTCTCCGAGCATGCTCTGAGGGTGCTCATTAATGGTGTGGAGGACAAAAGACAGATCTTGTGCCCGGACAGTGTCAACAAGGCTCCCAGGAGCGAGTAATGGAAAGCCAGGAGGAGAATCGCCCGCAGGGTGTCATCCACCTGCGATGTCTCCAGGAGTGCGGACCAATGCCGCAAGAAGTTCAACGACCTCACTCGGTTGGTGAAGGTGAGTACCCTTTCCAGTGTCCTCCTCATCCTTGCATGTGAACCTCACATTATGGGCAAAGGGACCTCAAAGGCCTAATGGGCAGCCCTCCTCCCGCAGCAATGGCACTGGCATGATCATCAATAGCACTTTCTGCACTTACCACACTGGCCAAGCTATTCCACCATGGGAGGCAGTGCACACAGCAACAGGGCACCACACTGGCCAAGCTATTCCACCATGGGAGGCAGTGCACACAGCAACAGGGCACCACACTGTACTTAGAGTCCGTCCTTTCTCTTGCAGGCCAAGCTGGCAAGGAATTTGAGGAGCCAGACTGTCACCGGTGGAGGCCGTCCCCAGTACCAGGTGCTCACTGATCTGGAGGAGAGCGTGGCTGGACTCATGCGTTCCCGGGTGACTGGCCCTGTTGCGATCGGAGATGCGGACCCTGTACTGGAACCCACTGGTAAGGACATGACCGGTTGGACCTCTCTCGTTGCCCTAGCGCTTCAGATCTAGATCCTTTCCCACTGACCGACAAATGCGCATAATGCCACCACTCAGGCCTCCCTCGCTGACGCCGTGTCCTCACTCTAAAGCTACTCTTATGCCTTCCTGCTTTCAGCTGCTGAGGAGGAGGTGGTCCCTGAAGCTCCGAGTGCCAGGCCCTTGGAGGAGGAGGACGACGAGGACCAGGAGGAAGGCGGCACATCGGGGGAACCCTCAGCCGCGCCAGGGGATGGCAATGGAGGGGGGACGTCTGGCCTGCAGGAGAGCCAGGGGGAAGTGTTGCAGGGGAGGGCAGATCCTGTGGCCAGTGGGGTTGAGGCACGCGGGAAGGGTCCGGCAGCACGCCGGCCTGCTCCCCAGAGGGGGGAGGTGTTGCAGGGGAGGGCAGATCCTGGGCGCAGTGGGGTTGAGGCATGCGGGAAGGGTCCGGCAGCACGCCGGCCTGCTCCCCAGAGGGGGGAGGTGTTGCAGGGGAGGGCAGATCCTGGGCCCAGTGGGGTTGAAGCAGGCGGGAGGGTTTGGCCAGCTCGGCCGCCTTCTCCCCAGAGGGAGAGTCCTCCCTCCAGTCCGGAGAGGGTCCTCGCCCAGGAGGTGCGCCTCCTCGAAGAGATCTCGGCGGCCGCTGAGCGGCGCCACCAGGAGTTCATGGGGGTTGTGGACCAGATGCCTCAGGCCATTCAGTCCCTGGCTCAGAGTGTGGTTGCATTCGGGGAATCACAGGCCAGGGGGGTGGAACAACTCGCGGCAGCCCATGACAGGGGTGTCCAGCATCTCGCGGCAGTGCAGGACGCGACTCGCGAGATGAGTGGTGCCGTCCAGACACTGGCACAGCTGATGCAGCCACATACCAGGGCAGTTCGGGCACTCACTTCTGCCACACTCGCTGTGGCACAGAGGCTTCGCCACGGCACCCGCCGCCCTGCTGCAGCACAGCGGTCTGGCCTCCACCAGATAGCTGCGCCTGCTGCACTGCCAGGCCGGCCGAGTGCCAGTGTCTCTGGCGAACATCGCGCGCCTGCCATCAGCCAGCTTGCCCCCCTTGGTGCAGCCGACACTGCCACTCCCCCAGCCAAGGTGCGACGAGCTGCTGCTGGCACTGATGCTGGCCAGTGACAGCTGCAGCAGTCAGCAGCCGGCCCCTCCCGGGACGTGCATCGTCTAGGCCGACCCCCAAGGGCATCTGCCGACACGCCTCGGGGCCCTCATGAGCCTTCCCCCAGCCTTGTCCCAGCCACAGGGCCCAGGTTGAGGCGGAGCAGCAGGTTGGGCAGGGGCCGGGGAAGGCTGTCTAAGGACTCGCCCTCTTGGCACACCCACTAGAGTGTGGTGAGAGCAGTTTTTTATATATGGGGGGGCTTGTGTTTTGGGGGGGATTATTTTGGGAAGGCCGAAGATCAAGGCCTTGTTTGTTTTTATGGGGGTGTTTGTGTTGTGGAGGGGGGCCCTTATTTTTGTAAGGCCGATGTTGAAGGCCATTTGGATGGCCAAGTTTTGTAAGTCCTCCCCAGGTTTTGGGAGCAACAGATGTTTTTGACTGTTTTTTGGGGCTCTTGTCTGTTTTTCTGTTTCATGTGGGAAGGGCCCTGAGTTTGTGAAATAAAGCGTTTTATTTATTCAGCATGTCCAGGTGTCATGTTTCAAGTGGTTGTTGCGTTAACCGGCTGAGGGCTTGCGGAGCGGCTGCCTTCAGGTGCGTACATTTCCACAGCCCATTCCCTGACAGGGGGCCTAGAAGTGTCGAGCAATAAGCCCCCGGCGGACGGCCCTTGGACCTTGTGGCTCCCTCCTGGGCTGGTACTCCTCCTCCTCCTCCTCCTCCTCATGGTCCTCCTGCTCGTCCTCCTGAGGTGGTGGTGCAATGTCAGGTGGCAGTGCCTGAGTCCTGCGGATAGCCAGGTTGTGCAGCATGCAGCACACGACGACGAACTGGGAGACTCTATCCGGCGAGTACTGTAGAGAGCCGCCGGAACGATCCAGGCAGCGGAACCGTTGCTTGAGGACGCCTATCGTTTGCTCTATGATGTTCCTTGTGGCTTGATGGCTTTCGTTGTATGCCTCCTCCGCTGGGGTCCTGGGCGCGCGGAGCGGGGTCATGAGCCATGTACACAAAGGGTAGCCCTTGTCCCCAATAAGCCATCCCCTTGGTGGAGGCTGTGCCTCGAACATGTCAGCCACAGTAGTCTGGTGCAGGATGAATGCATCGTGGCTGCTTCCTGGGAAGCGGGCATTGACAGCTAGGATGCGCTGCCTGTGGTCACACACCAGCTGTACATTGAGGGAATGGTAGCCCTTCCGGTTGCGGTAATCCTCGGCATTGTGGATAGGTGCCCGCATAGCCACATGCGTGCAGTCAATGGCGCCCTGCACCATGGGGAAGCCCGCAAACCTGCCAAATCCGACTGCACGCTGCTCCTGCCTCTGTCGGGTCATGGGGAAGGAGATGAATTGGTGTCTCCTTACGAAAAGTGCATCGGTGACCTGCTGGATGCAGCGATGCGCGGCAAACTGGGAGATGTTCGCTATGTCCCCAGCAGCGGCTTGGAAGGAGCCGCTTGCATAAAAGCTCAGAGCCACCATGACCTTCACTTCCACCGAGAGAGACGTCCTGCACATCAGCTGTGGACGCAGATCTCTGTGAAGCAGCTGGCAGATCTCTGCAACCACCTCCCTTCTGAAGCGCAGCCTCTTAACACAATGCGCCGCAGTCATGGTGAGATAGGACACCTGCTGCCGGTATTGCCCGAGTGTGTAAGGCCTACGTTGCTGACGCCTGGTGGCCCCTCTGCGTCTAGGCATGGCTGGCCCTCTCTCACAGCGTCTGCGAGCCCTTCGCACATAATGCTGCAACTCAGGGTTGCACCCCCATACAGCCCCCATAATGAAGTTGAAAACAGTGAAATCACAATGAGTCAAATGTCAAAGCACTGGCCAGAAGCCAAAAATACCTCTCCTATGTTGTCCCAAATCAGTTAGCTCTGTCCCTTGGTCTCTGTCCAGAAATCCAAAGCAGTAAAGTCATTGCAGCAAAATGGCTGGGCTTTATAGGTCAGTGTAAGTGCCCTTTAATTAGCACTCCCCGAGGCCCACAGGGCCTCTGTTGCGTTCCACTTCACAGTTCTTAGCAGCGCCACGCCCACATTGGGCGGGCGCCACTGAATTTCCGGTTTGGGGCGCACAAACAGCGTTGCGCGACGATATGATGTCATAAGCTGCGCGCGCACCTGAGCGGGCGCAAACACTTTGCGCCGGCGCTAAATGTCAACTGAATTTGGGCGTCGGCGCGGATCGCGCTGCGCCCGGGCGCAAAGTGCCTAGCGCTGGAAGTAGACCCCTCTTATGGCGTTAACGGCTGGCGCTATCCACTGAATTTCTAGGCCAAACTCTTTAAACTACCAGTTAAATCAACAAAACTTTGAATACACCTTAAAAGCACGCTATATTCACACATAGCTATAATACAAATGCCGCCCGTCTCCGGACGGCCAGGCTAATCTCTGGCACTGTCGCAGATTGCTGCAACGAAGCTGGACTGCCTCCTGTCTCTGGTCCCTCGCAGCTTATGGCTGTTGAGTGGGGGCCTCTGTTCTCTGGCTTCTCCCTGGCTCGGGAGCCCGCCCTACTCCACTGTAAAGTGGGTGACCATGCTTTCTTAGGCTGGGGCACCCGCTGAGACCTTCTGAGGGGTGTCTCTATGGGGGAAACTTTGGCTGCGGACCCTGAGCTTGGGTCACAGCCCCAGCTGGCTGGGAACCTTCTCCCCCATGTCCAAATAACCCGCACTGTATAATGTACCTGGCAGCCTGCCCGTGCGAGTCTCTCTGGGTTTGTCTGCTTTTCACAATTCACAATTCAAATCGCTTTATTGGCATGACAAGTTACATCTTATGTTGCCAAAGCATCAAAATACATTTATGGTTTAGCACATAAATGCAGTTCTATTCATAGTGTACAAACAGGTATATCCCTGAGTGTACAAATATACATTCGCATTGTTTATATATATTCTTTTCTCAGTTTACCGGTTGTCCCTCTGTTCATGGCAAGCTGCAACATAGCGTGCCGCCAGTGCTACACAGCTTCTCTCCTCTCCCAGTAGGAATGGGAGTTTTTGGTTGTCATTCAGATTTCTGAAATCAGGGCATATTTGTGAGAATTTTTGGTAGAAATTCTCCCTGATGCCCTGATATTTTCCACAGGCTGTGAGGAAGTGCATCTCTGTCTCCACCACTCCCTGACTGCAGTGAGAGCATATCCTGTCCTCTCTTGGCAGCCTGGTCTGCCTGTGTCTGCCTTTTTCGATCGCTAGGCTATGTTCGCTAAGTCTGTACCTTGTCAAGGTTCTTCTCAGTTTGTTATCCTTTACCATGGTCAGGTAATCAGCTATGTTGTATTGTCTGTTTAGGGCCAAGTAGCAATTGAGTTTGCTTTGGGTTTTTGTTGTTTCTGCCCAATATGTCAGATATTTTTCCTTTTGCTTAGCGACGATTGTGTTGGGTCGAATTCTTTGTGTTACCCTGTCACTGTCCTGGGGCTGGTTATTGTTAGTATTGTTAGTAGTTACTTCACTGAGTCCCAGGACTAGTTGACTGAGGGTATTCTTCTTTATGGTCAGCTCTTGGCATTTCAGGGCGTCGTAGTGATAGCATTGGGGATTGCTCATTTGTAGGTGATTCCAAAATTTGGTGGCTCTTTTTTGGATAGTGATTATTAATGGATATTGGCCTAGTTCCGCCCTGCATGCATTGTTTACTGTTTTCCTTTGAGTCCGGAGGATACTTTTACAGAATTCTGCATGTAGGATCTCAATTGGGTGTTTGTCCCATTTTGCAAATTCTTGTTGAGTTAGCGGTCCCCATACCTCACTGCCATAGAGTGCAATTGGTTCAATTACTGATTTGAAAATTTTGAGCCAAATGCTAATTGGGATTTCTATTTGGATTGATTTTTTGATGGCATAGAAAGCCCTTCTTGCTTTCTCTTTCAGTTCATTCACAGCCAGTTTGAAGTTTCCCGTAGAACTGATTTTTAAGCCCAAGTATGTGTAGTTAGTGGTTTGTTCAATTTTGGTTGTTCCTACTGTGAAATTTATTTTGGGTCCCTGATGTTTGGATCTTTGCTGGAACACAAGGACTTTGGTTTTTTGGGGATTTATTGTCAGGGCCCAAGTCTGGCAGTACGACTCCAGCAGGTCCAGGTTTTGCTGTAGCCCCTCTTTAGTAGGTGACAGCAGAACCAGGTCGTCTGCATAGAGGAGGAATTTAACCTTGGATTCATATAGGGTGAGGCCGGGTGCTGTAGATTGTTCAAGTAGTTTTGCCAATCCATTTATGTAAATATTAAAGAGTGTCGGTGAGATTGGCGAGCCCTGCGTCACCCCCCGCCCCTGTGGGAAGTATTTTGTTTGTTTGTCTCCAATTTTAACTGCACATTTGTTGTTTGTATACATTGATTTAATTACATCATATGTTTTCCCTCCTACCCCTTTCGATAAGTTTCAGGAATAAACCGTCATGCCAGATGGAATCCCTGTCCACTCCTGTGCTGGGGGCAGGTATACTCTCACCACCCGCTGCTGGTGGCTGGAAATTTTCCTCCCCATGTTTAAAACCTGGTGTCAGCTCCCCCCCTTTGTCTCCTGCAAGAGGGATTGCTATCCCTGCCCCCGCAGGGTCCCACATCATGGGGGGGGGGGGGGTGCCACTCTAGAAGCGGGCTGGGAAGCTGGTCCCTTTAAACAGGCCACAGTGCCTGTCTTTACAGGCGGTGAACTTGAACTTGCATGGACAGCAAACGCATGTTCCCTCACCCAGGTGGCTTTAACTGGGGAATTTTGGACCTGCCTTTTTTCTGGGGCCAAAACTATCCCCTGTGTGCCTCCCTTGTCCTGGATTTCTGCTACTGGACCTGCTCTACAGGGGTCCCAGAACTCTCCTTCCCTGTTCCCCTGCTTAAACAGCTTACTCTGAACATGAATGGCTCCTCCCCCCACACAAGCCACAGTGCTTGCCTGTGAACTTGAACTTGCTGTGGGCTGAGGATTCCTATTCTCAGGCTCACTCCTCACGGGCGGACCGTACCTCCGTTGTTGGAAGGGGTACACTGGTCCTAGTCCCCGCCTGCCTAGCGGGACCTGCTGGTGTTCTTCTACCACCCCATTGTCCACCCCTCCTCGCTGCCAGAGCTCCTCAAGACTCGGAGCTGTGGGCTGCGGTCTTGGGGTCTCTAATTCCCAATCCAGCACCGTTCTGGGTGCTGCCTGTGGGATGGTTCTACTTGGGCTGCCAGTAAAGTCCAGCTGACCTGCCTTCGGGCTGATCAGACAAATCATCCCCTTTGATGCATTTAAAGCCATGTTAAGGCTTTCTATCTCTGCCCTACAGGGGCCATGATCTGCTTCCTCAAACCTTAGGGCGCAGGCCAGCTTATAAGCTGCCTTTGCTTCCCTAAACCTTTCCTCCTGCTCTCTCTTCACACCCTTCCTAACCCAGCCATCTATACCCCAATAGGTCAGCCTACACACTGCTGCTAACATCCGCAGGGCTACCCACATACTGAAAACAACGAGAGAAACAAGAGCTGATGCTTTCTCCAGATCCAGACCACTTATTAAATCAAAAACGGCCTCCACTCCTGGCTGGCTCGCCATTGTAAGGGTTTGGGGGCTTCTTTAAACTGGTTTAAAGTAATTTTCCTGGTCTTGCAGCCTTTGCCTGTACTCAGACCAATTCCAATAAAACCAATTTTAAAACAGCGGTTCCGAATCGCTACCCCTCCTTTAGTTCTGAGTGGAGGAACTTATAATTAATGATATTAAAATGGAACAAGTGGTTTGGATGAGAGAAAAAAATCAAGTTTTATTAACTAAATAAACTACAATCAAAAGAATAAACTATACGACACGAACACAGTAATTACAGAAAAACTATATAACAGGGGGGTTGCAGACGGCGAAAACGAGGGATACAATGGCTACAATGTTATTTAAACAATCTTAGCAATACCCTTAAATCACCACCCCTTAACTCCTGCTAGGTTGCCTTGTTGAGGAGTCAGAACACTCTGCTCACCTGTGGTCCAGCGAAGTAAGGGCGAGAGATAGCTTCTCAGCCGCTATCTTTATACCTGGTGAGGCCCCTGCCGTTCTGCCTTGCAAGGGCTGTGTGCAAAATTCCCCACCCAAAGGGTCCAATACACAAGAGAAAGCTGTGATTGGCTAACTCAAAGTGGTTAGATTGGGTTAATGTGTCTTCCGGAGCTCCCTGGGCTGAAACAAAAGAATGCAACAGCCCTATTGTCCAGTGCTGGGTGATTTAAAACCCATTCAATTGTTAAACGTTTCCCATTCAAGGTACAAAAGTCTCTTCTGCAGTTTAGATGTATCCACTCGATATACAAACAAATGCTAATAGCATTCAATTGCTTTGTAAACAAAGCATTGTCCTTTGTCTGCGGCCATGTGGTGACAGCCATTTTTATTCCTGGAAATTTAAAAGCACAACGCCCAGGGATTCTTTAATCAAAAAAATTGATCTTCAGAACTATAAATTATTGCGAATTCTTACAGGGGGGGAGAGAGATAGATGTGGATCTGGTCGGGGAGAGTGAGATAGATGTAGATCTGGTGAGGGAGTGATGGATGTAGATCTTGTCGGGGAGAGATAGATGTAGATTTGCTGAGGGAGTGATGGATGTAGATCTGTTCGGGGACAGAGAGATGGATTTAAATCTGGTCGGGGAGAGAGAGATGGATGTAGACCTGGTTGGGAATAGAGAGATGGATGTAGATGTGCTCGGGGGGTGTGTAATGCGTGTGGATCTGGTCGGGGGGATAGAGATGGATGTAGATCTGGTCAAGGAGAGAGAGATGGATGTAGTCCAGGTCGCGGAGAGAGAGATCGATGTAGATCTAGTCATGGAGAGAGAGAGATGGATGTAGATCTGGTCAGGGAGAGAGAGATGGATGTAGATCTGGTCGGGGAGAGAGAGATAGATGTAGATCTGGTCAGGGAGAGATGGATGTAAATCTGGTCAGGGAGAGAAAGATGGATATAGATTTGATCGGGGAGAGAGAGATGGATGTAGATCTGGTCGGGGGAGAGAGATGGATGGAAATTTGTTCGGGCGAGATGGATGTAGATCTGGTTGGGGAGAGCGAGATGGATGTAGATCTAGTCATGGAGAGAGATGGATGTAGATCTGGTCGGGGAGAGAGATGGATGTAGATCTGGTCGGGGAGGGAGATGGATGTAGATCTGGTCGGGGAGAGATGGATGTAAATCTGGTCAGGGAGAGAAAGATGGATATAGATTTGATCGGGGAGAGAGAGATGGATGTAGATCTGGTCGGGGGAGAGAGATGGATGGAAATTTGTTTGGGCGAGATGGATGTAGATCTGGTTGGGGAGAGCGAGATGGATGTAGATCTAGTCGTGGAGAGAGATGGATGTAGATCTAGTCGTGGAGAGAGATGGATGTAGATCTGGTCGGGGTGAGAGAGATGGATGTAGATCTGGTCGGGGAGAGAGAGATGGATGTAGATCTGGTCGGGGAGAGAGAGATGGATGTAGATCTGGTCGGGGAGAGAGAGATGGATGGAGATCTGGTCGGGGAGAGAGAAATGGATGTAGATCTGGTCGGGGAGATGGATGTAGATCTGGTCGTAGAGAGAGAGATGGATGTAGATCTGGTCGGGAAGAGAGAGATGGATGTAGAACTTGTTGGGAAGAGAGAGAGATTGATGTAGGTCTGGTCGGGAGAGAGATGGCTGTAGGTCTGGTCGGGGGAGATAGATAGATGTGGATCTGGTTGGGGAGAGAGAGAGATGGATGTAGATCTGGTCGGGAAGAGAGAGATTGATGTAGATCTGCTCGGGGGGTTAGAGATGCATGTAGATCTGGTCGGGGAGAGAGAGTTGGATGTAGATCTGGTCGGGGAGAGAGAGATGGATGTAGATCTGGTCGGGGAGAGAGAAATTGATGTAGATCTGGTCGAGGTGAGAAAGATGAATGTCGATCTGGTAGGGGAGAGATAGATGTAGCTCTGGTCGTGGAGAGAGAGATGGTTGTAGAACTGGTCGGGAAGAGATGGATGTAAATCTGGTCAGGGAGAGAGAGATGGATATAGATTTGCTCGGGGAGAGAGAGATGGATGTAGATCTGGTCGGGGGAGAGAGATGGATGTGGATCTGGTCGGGGAGAGAGAGAGAGATGTAGATCTGGTCGGGGAGAGAGATGGTTGTCGATCTGTTCGGGGAGAGAGAGAGAGATGTAGATCTGGTCGGGGAGAGAGATGGATATAGATTTGCTCGGGGAGAGAGAGATGGATGTAGATCTGGTCGGGGGAGAGAGATGGATGGAAATCTGGTCGGGAGAGATGGATGTAGATCTGATTGGGGAGAGATGGTTGTCGATCTGGACAGGGAGAGAAAGATGGATGTAGATTTGATCGGGGAGAGAGCGGTGGATGTAGTTCAGGTCTGGGAGAGAGATGGATGTTGGTCAGGTCGCAGAAAGAGAGATGGATGTAGATCTGGTCGGGGCGAGAGAGATAGATGTAGATCTCGTGAGGGAGTGATGGATGTAGATCTTGTCAGGGAGAGATAGATGTAGATCTGGTGAGGGAGTGATGGATGTAGATCTGGTTGGAGACAGAGAGATGTAGATCTGGTCGGGGGCAGAGAGATGGATGTAGATCTGGTCGGTGTGAAAGATAGATGTGGATCTGGACAGGGAGAGAGAGATAGATGTAGATCTGGTCGGGCAGAGAGATGGATGTCGATCTGTTCGGGGAGAGAGATGTATCTAGATCTGGTTGGGGAGAGAGAGATGGATGTAGAACTGGCCGGGGAGAGATGGATGTAGATCTGGTCAGGGAGAGAGTTGGATTTAGATATGGTTGGGGAGAGGGAGATGGATGTAGATCTAGTCGTGGAGAGAGAGATGGATGTAGATCTGGTCGGGGAGAGGGAGATAGATGTAGATCTGGTGAGGGAGTGATGGATGTAGATCTGGTCGGGGAGAGAGCGATGGATCTGGTCGGTGCGAGAGGTAGATGTAGATCTGGTCGGGGAGAGCGAGATAGATGTAGATCTGGTTGGGAAGAGAGATGGATGTCGATCTGGTCGGGAAGAGAAATGGATGTAGATCTGGTCGGGGAGATAGCGATGGATGTAGATCTGGTCGAGGTGAGAGAGATGAATATAGATCTGGTTGCGGAGAGAGAGATGGATGTAGATCTGGTTGGGGCTAGAGAGATGGATGAAGATCTGGTCGGGGAGAGTGGGATAGATGTAGATCCGGTGAGGGAGTGATGGATGTAGATCTTGTCGGGGAGAGATAGATGTAGGTTTGCTGAGGGAGTGATGGATGTAGATCTGGTTGGGGACAGAGAGATGGATGTAAATCTGGTTGGGGAGAGATGGATGTAAATCTGATTGGGGAGAGATGGATGTAGATCTGGTTGGGGAGAGAGAGATGGATGTAAATCTGGTCGGGGAGAGATGGATGTAGATCTGGTCGGGGAGAGAGAGATGGATGTAGATCTGGTCGGGGAGAGAGAGATGGATGTAGATCTGGTCGGGAAGAGATAGATGTAGATCTGGTCGGGGAGAGAGAGATGGATGTAGATCTGGTTGGGGAGAGATAGATGTAGATCTGGTCGGGGAGAGATGGGTGTAGATCTGGTCGGGGAGAGAGAGATTGATGTGGATCTGGTCGGGGAGAGAGAGAGAGATGTAGATCTGGTCGGGGAGAGAGATGGTTGTCGATCTGTTCGGGGAGAGAGAAATGGATGTAGATCTGGTTGAGAAGAGAGAGAGGGATGCAGATCTGTTCGGGGGGTGAGAGATGGATGTAGATCTGGTCGGGGGAGAGAAATGGATGGAAATCTGGTCGGGAGAGATGGATGTAGATCTGATTGGGGAGAGATGGTTGTCGATCTGGACAGGGAGAGAAAGATGGATGTAGATTTGATCGGGGAGAGAGCGGTGGATGTAGTTCAGGTCTGGGAGAGAGATGGATGTTGGTCAGGTCGCAGAAAGAGAGATGGATGTAGATCTGGTCGGGGCGAGAGAGATAGATGTAGATCTCGTGAGGGAGTGATGGATGTAGATCTTGTCAGGGAGAGATAGATGCAGATCTGGTGAGGGAGTGATGGATGTAGATCTGGTTGGAGACAGAGAGATGTAGATCTGGTCGGGGGCAGAGAGATGGATGTAGATCTGGTCGGTGTGAAAGATAGATGTGGATCTGGACAGGGAGAGAGAGATAGATGTAGATCTGGTCGGGCAGAGAGATGGATGTCGATCTGTTCGGGGAGAGAGATGTATCTAGATCTGGTTGGGGAGAGAGAGATGGATGTAGAACTGGCCGGGGAGAGATGGATGTAGATCTGGTCAGGGAGAGAGTTGGATTTAGATATGGTTGGGGAGAGGGAGATGGATGTAGATCTAGTCGTGGAGAGAGAGATGGATGTAGATCTGGTCGGGGAGAGGGAGATAGATGTAGATCTGGTGAGGGAGTGATGGATGTAGATCTGGTCGGGGAGAGAGCGATGGATCTGGTCGGTGCGAGAGGTAGATGTAGATCTGGTCGGGGAGAGCGAGATAGATGTAGATCTGGTTGGGAAGAGAGATGGATGTCGATCTGGTCGGGAAGAGAAATGGATGTAGATCTGGTCGGGGAGATAGCGATGGATGTAGATCTGGTCGAGGTGAGAGAGATGAATATAGATCTGGTTGCGGAGAGAGAGATGGATGTAGATCTGGTTGGGGCTAGAGAGATGGATGAAGATCTGGTCGGGGAGAGTGGGATAGATGTAGATCCGGTGAGGCTGTGATGGATGTAGATCTTGTCGGGGAGAGATAGATGTAGGTTTGCTGAGGGAGTGATGGATGTAGATCTGGTTGGGGACAGAGAGATGGATGTAAATCTGGTTGGGGAGAGATGGATGTAAATCTGATTGGGGAGAGATGGATGTAGATCTGGTTGGGGAGAGAGAGATGGATGTAAATCTGGTCGGGGAGAGATGGATGTAGATCTGGTCGGGGAGAGAGAGATGGATGTAGATCTGGTCGGGGAGAGAGAGATGGATGTAGATCTGGTCGGGAAGAGATAGATGTAGATCTGGTCGGGGAGAGAGAGATGGATGTAGATCTGGTTGGGGAGAGATAGATGTAGATCTGGTCGGGGAGAGATGGGTGTAGATCTGGTCGGGGAGAGAGAGATTGATGTGGATCTGGTCGGGGAGAGAGAGAGAGATGTAGATCTGGTCGGGGAGAGAGATGGTTGTCGATCTGTTCGGGGAGAGAGAAATGGATGTAGATCTGGTTGAGAAGAGAGAGAGGGATGCAGATCTGTTCGGGGGGTGAGAGATGGATGTAGATCTGGTCGGGGGAGAGAAATGGATGGAAATCTGGTCGGGAGAGATGGATGTAGATCTGATTGGGGAGAGATGGTTGTCGATCTGGACAGGGAGAGAAAGATGGATGTAGATTTGATCGGGGAGAGAGCGGTGGATGTAGTTCAGGTCTGGGAGAGAGATGGATGTTGGTCAGGTCGCAGAAAGAGAGATGGATGTAGATCTGGTCGGGGCGAGAGAGATAGATGTAGATCTCGTGAGGGAGTGATGGATGTAGATCTTGTCAGGGAGAGATAGATGTAGATCTGGTGAGGGAGTGATGGATGTAGATCTGGTTGGAGACAGAGAGATGTAGATCTGGTCGGGGGCAGAGAGATGGATGTAGATCTGGTCGGTGTGAAAGATAGATGTGGATCTGGACAGGGAGAGAGAGATAGATGTAGATCTGGTCGGGCAGAGAGATGGATGTCGATCTGTTCGGGGAGAGAGATGTATCTAGATCTGGTTGGGGAGAGAGAGATGGATGTAGAACTGGCCGGGGAGAGATGGATGTAGATCTGGTCAGGGAGAGAGTTGGATTTAGATATGGTTGGGGAGAGATGGATGTAGATCTAGTCGTGGAGAGAGAGATGGATGTAGATCTGGTCGGGGAGAGGGAGATAGATGTAGATCTGGTGAGGGAGTGATGGATGTAGATCTGGTCGGGGAGAGAGCGATGGATCTGGTCGGTGCGAGAGGTAGATGTAGATCTGGTCGGGGAGAGCGAGATAGATGTAGATCTGGTTGGGAAGAGAGATGGATGTCGATCTGGTCGGGAAGAGAAATGGATGTAGATCTGGTCGGGGAGATAGCGATGGATGTAGATCTGGTCGAGGTGAGAGAGATGAATATAGATCTGGTTGCGGAGAGAGAGATGGATGTAGATCTGGTTGGGGCTAGAGAGATGGATGAAGATCTGGTCGGGGAGAGTGGGATAGATGTAGATCCGGTGAGGGAGTGATGGATGTAGATCTTGTCGGGGAGAGATAGATGTAGGTTTGCTGAGGGAGTGATGGATGTAGATCTGGTTGGGGACAGAGAGATGGATGTAAATCTGGTTGGGGAGAGATGGATGTAAATCTGATTGGGGAGAGATGGATGTAGATCTGGTTGGGGAGAGAGAGATGGATGTAAATCTGGTCGGGGAGAGATGGATGTAGATCTGGTCGGGGAGAGAGAGATGGATGTAGATCTGGTCGGGGAGAGAGAGATGGATGTAGATCTGGTCGGGAAGAGATAGATGTAGATCTGGTCGGGGAGAGAGAGATGGATGTAGATCTGGTTGGGGAGAGATAGATGTAGATCTGGTCGGGGAGAGATGGGTGTAGATCTGGTTGGGGAGAGAGAGATGGATGTAGATCTGGTTGGGTAGAGAGAGATGCATGTATATCTGGTCGGGAGAGAGAAATGGATGGATGTCGATCTGGTCGAGGAGAGAGTGGGCTGGATGTAGATCTAGTCGTGGAGAGAGAGATGGATGTAGATCTGGTCGGGGGGAGAGAGAGGATGTAAATCTGGTCGGGGAGTGAGAGATAGATGTAGATCTGGTCGAGGAGAGATGGATGTAGATCTGTTCGGGGAGCGAGAGATGGATGTGGATCTGGTCAGGGAGAGAGAGATGGATGTAGATCTGTTCGGGGAGAGATGGATGTAGATCTGGTTGGGGAGATAGAGGTGGATGTAGATCTGGTCGGGCGAGATGGATGTAGATCTGGTCAGGAAGAGAGAGATGGATTTAGATCTGGCCAAAAGAACATTAGAATTAGGAGCAGGAGTAGGCCAGATGGCCCCTGAATCCTGCTCCACCATTCATTAAGATCATGGCTGATCTTCGACCTGAACTCCACTTTCCTGCCATATCCCCATATCCCTTGCTTCCCCTAGAGTCCAAAAATCTATCCATCTCTGCCTTGAATATAATCAACGACTCAGCATCCACAATCCTATCGGATAGATAACTCCAAAGATTCACAAAGTTCCTCCTCATCTCAGTCTTAAAAGGCCGACCCCTTATCCTGAGACTATGTTCCCTAGTTCTAGACTCTCCAGCCCGGTGAAAAATTCTCACGGCATCTATCCTGTCAATTCCTTTCAGAATCTTATACATTTCAATGAGATTGTTACACCGCCTCTAAGGTAAGTATAAGGTAAAGTAAGGAGACCAAAACTACACAGTACTCCAGCTGTGGTCTCACCAAAGTCCTGTACAATTGTAGCAAGGCTTCCTTACTCTTGTACTCCAACCTCCTTGCAATAAAGGACAGTTTGCCATTTGCCTTCCGAATTGCTTGCTGTACCTGCATGCTAACTCACTGTGCTTCCTGTATGAGGACACCTAAATTTCTCTGAACACCAACATTTAATCATTTCTCACCATTTAAAAAATATTGTTTTCCTATTTTTCCTACCAAAGTGAAAAACCTCACATTTCCCACATTATATTCCAGCTGACACATTCTTGCCCACTCACTTAACCTGTCTATATCCCTTTGCAGGCACTTCATGACTTCCTCACAGCTTACTTTCCCTCCCAGCTTTGTATCGTCAGCAAACTTGGATACAATACACTTGGCCCCTTCATCTAAGTCATTAATATAGATTGTAAATAGCTGAGGCCCAAGCACCGAGCCTTGCAGTACCCTACTAATTACAGCCTGCCAACTTTTAAATGACCCGTTTATCCCTACTCTGTTTTCTGTCCGTTAACCAATCCTCTATCCATGCTAATACATTACCCCCAACCTCATGTGCCCTTCGCTTGTGTGACAACCTTTTATGTGGCACCTTAACAAATGCCTTTTGGAAATCCAAATATACTACATCCACTGGTTCCCCTTTAACTACCTGGCTACTTACATCCTGAAAAAACTCTAATAAATTTGTCAAACACGATTTCCCGTTCATAAAACCATGCCTAATCATATTATGATTTTCTAAGTGCCCTGTTACAACTTCATTAAATATGGATTCCAGCATTTTCCCGACCACTTATGTCAGGCTAACTGGCCTGTAGTGCCCTGTTTTATCTCTTCTCCTTTCTTGAATAGCGGGGTTACATTTGTGACCTTCCAATCCACTAAGACCATTCCAGAATCTAGGGAATTTCAGAAGATCACAACCAATGCATCCACTATTTCTGCAGCCACCTCATTTAAAACCCTAGGATGTAGGCCGTCAGATCCAGGGGATTTGTTATGTTTTAGTCCCATTAGTTTCTCAAGTACTTTTTCTCTACTGATATTAATTACTGTAAGTTCCTCACTCTTATTTGCCCCTTGGATCCCCACCATTTTTGGTACGCTTTTTATGTCTTCCACTGTGAAGATAAATGCAAAATATTAGTTTAAAGTCTCTGCTATTTCCTTGTTCCCCAATATAATTTCTCCTGTCTCAGCCTCTAAGGGACCAACGTTTACTTTTGCTACTCTATTCCTTTTTACATACTTGTAGAAGCTGTTACAATCTGTTTTTATATTTCTTGCTAGTTTACTCTCATATTCTATTTTCTCCCTTTTTATCAACTTTTTGGTCATCCTTTGCTGGTTTCTAAAGCTCCCCCAATCCTCAGGCTTACTACTATTCTTCACAACAGTATAAGCCTCCTCTTTTAATCTAATACTATCCTTAACTTCTTTATGTAGCCACAGATGGATTACTTTTCTGTGGATTTTTTATTTCTCAATGGAATGTATATTCGTTGAGAATTTTGGAATATTTCTTTAAACGTTTGCCACTGCTTATCTACCATCATACCTTTTAATCTAATTTCCCAATCTACCATAGCCAACTCCCCCCTCATACCTAGGTAATTGGCTTTACTTAAGTTTAAGACTCTAGTTTCAGACTTAAGAATGTCACTTTCAAACTCAATGTGAAATTCTATCATATTATGATCACTCTTTCCAGAGGATCCTTTACTATGCGATTACTAATTAATCCGGTCTCATTACACAATACAAGATCTAAAATAGCCTGTTTCCTGGTTGGTTCCATGAAGAATTGTTCCAGGAAACTGTCTTGAATGCATTCCATGAACTCGTCCTCCAGACTATCTTTGCCAATTTGATTTGCCCAGTCTATATGAAGATTACAGTGCCCCATGATTATTGTATTACCTTTGTTACAAGCTCCTATTAGTTCTTGATTATTACTCTGTCCAACGGTATACCTACTGTTAGGGGGCCTATAAAACTACTCCCACCAGTGTTTTCTGCCTCTTGCTATTTCCTATCCCCACCCATACTGATTCTACTTCCTGTTCTTCCGAGCCAAGATCCTTTCTCACTACTACATTTTCCTACATTACAACAGTGACTCCACTTCAAAAATACTTCATTGGCTGTAAAGCGCTTTGAGACGTCTGGTGGTCCTGAAAGGCGCTATATAAATGCAAGTCTTTCTTTCTTTACTGTTCTTCTGTCATCCTTTATTATCAAGGCTACCCCCCTCCTTTTCCAATCGGGGGAAAGATGGATGTAGATCTGGTATGGGGAGAGATGCATGTAGATCTGGTTGGGGAGAGATGGATGTAGGTCCTGCTAGGGTGGAGAAGGGAGGATCAGAAATTATATGCTCGCCTATGGAATCTAGTTCTTGTGTTCAGCATGAATAAAAATATTGGGAGAGCATGAATTGTAACAAATGCATTATCCTGGTGTGAAGTTCAATTAATAATTGTCACTAAGTTCAGGTTACTACTTGCTAATTGTAAGCAATGGCACATCCCAAGTGTCCTCATTCATTGTACGAGGCCAGCTACTGGGTAAGCTTCTCAATGCTTCGCATCTTCAAACATGAAAGGTCAAACTATTAGTAAAGAGGACTTTCTTGCATGTCCACTTGTGGCAGACATTCATTTCAGCAATTTGGCTTACCTTAGCAGATCTCTTCCTGATATCCTCCAGGTGTGAGGCAGTATCACCCTGTCTGCCACTTCCTCCAATATTTACTGCACAAGGTGCTTCTGGGTAAGTGGGGGGGTGGGAGGGTTGGCTTTCAGTCCCATACAGTCTGTCTGTCCCTCCTCTCCGTGATTCCTTGCAGTAGGGTTCCCATAGCCTCATTAGTGACCCTTGTTATCTTCTGTCTGGATGGTAGCATTGATGTGGAAAATTGCAGTGGTATCAGCTGTTCCGGCCTCCCCTGTGCTGTTTCAAGGTTTATTTGATGAGTCCTTCTCTGTGTTTGTTTAATGAGCCTTGGTGCTGGATGTCCAGTTGCGTAGGGGTCAAGCACAGCAAACTCACTGAAGTATGGAAAATCAAGTGCTCAGCAGCTTCCTTTGAATTGCTCAGAAATCTGGGGGGCTGATTATAATTTGGGAATTGGAGGGTGTGGGGGGACAAAGTGGACGGTGAACAGAGCATGAGGTCCCCACTATGACTCCAATCCAAAGCCAGTGGGAATGCCATGTAGGGGCTCATACCCTTGTTGGGGACCCATTGAAATGGTCTCCGGCAACGCAAGTACGGATTGGGGGGAGTTGGCAAGTCTGCTATCGGGTGGAAGGGTTGAAGCCCGGGGCAGGGGAGGTCCAAGGTATCCTTGTGGGGCTCAGAGGAGCCCTCCTGCTCCTCATGGTCCACAAGGAACCTTGAGTAAAAATTTAAAATAAAATCAATTTAGCTGGGCCTCCTGTGGCCAGGATGCATCACAAACCCCCCACCCCGCCATTTTACAACCCTGCCTACACCATTCCCGCCAGGCAGGGGATTTAAAATCAGCCCTTTCATTTAATCCTCCATCGATGCCCCAACACGAATTCCAGATGTCAACCATGGCTCAGTGTTAGCACACTTGCCTCTGCGTCAGATGTTTCTGCGTTCAAGCCGCACTCCAGAGGCTTGAGCACAAAATCTAGGCTGATACTTCACAGACTGTCACAGGTGCTATTTTTTTGGTGCGCGGGTGTGTGCATGTGCATTGGGATAGAGGGTGGGATAGGACATTGATCTGTAAGAGGGAAGGGCTCGGCTGGCCTATTGGCTCTTTCTTATTCTGGAATATTCTTCTGCTTTGTATCCTCCATCATCTATTAATGAACAAGATACAATTCCACCTTCCTATTAAAATGTGTTAATAAGTCATGTAGTTCCATTAGCCAGTAACAGGTCACATGGCGTCGAATTACAGTATGCAGACGATGCTTGCATCTGCACTCACTCGGAGGTCGAACTCCAAACCATCGTCAACACCTTCACCGAAGCATACGAGAGCATGGGCCTTACACTAAACATCCATAAGACAAAGGTCCTCTACCAACCTGCCCCCGCCACACAGTACTGCCCCCCGATTATCAAAATCCACGACAAGGCCTTGGACAACGTGGACCACTTTCAATGCCGTGGGAGCCTACTGTCAACAAGGGCAGACATCGACGACGAAGTCCAACACCGCCTTCAGTATGCCAGTGCAGCCTTCGGTCACCTGAGGAAGAGAGTGTTTGACCACCAGGACCTCAAACCCGGCACTAAGCTCATGGTCTACAGAGCAGCAGTGATACCTGCCCTGCTGTATGCCTCAGAGACATGGACTATGTACAGCAGGCAACTCAAAGCACTGGAGAGGTACCACCAACGCTGCCTCTGCAAGATCCTGCAAATCCATTGGCAGGATAGGCGCACCAACGTCAGTGTTCTTGCTCAGACCAACGTCCCCAGCATCGAAGCTTTGACCACGCTCGATCAGCTCTGATGGACGGGTCACATTGTCCGCATGCCCGATACGAGACTCCCAAAACAAGCGCTCTACTTGGAGCTCCGGCACGGCAAGAGAGCCCCAGGTGGGCAGAGGAAACGCTTCAAGGGCACCCTCAAAGCCTCCTTGAAAAAGTGTAACATCTCCACCGACACCTGGGAATCCCTGGCCCAAGACCGCACAAAGTGGAGGAGAAGCATCCGGGAAGGCGCCGAACACCTCGAGTCTCTTCGCTGGGAGCAAGCGGAAGCCAAGCGCAGGCAGTGCACGTCAACCATCTGTGGCAGAGACTGTAGGTCCCGCATTGGGCTCATCAGTCACTTAAGAACTCATTTTTTATGTGGAAGCAAGTCATCCTCGGTTCTCAGGGACTGCCTAAGAAGAAGAAGACATGGCTGTAATTAAACCGAGGGGTCACGATGATGTGAGTCACCCCAGGTAAGACACAGAATAAACTCCAGCTGAATCCTGTTGGGTCCCTCCCTGCTTTGTGTGCTCTCAGAACTCAATGCGAGTTTGAATGTAACTTAAAAAAAAAAATCTTCGGCCCCGAGTCTCACTGGTCAGCCTACTCTCCGAAATGGCCAATGCCCACACTCTGGGATCAGCCCGGCCCACCCCCACACTCTGGGATCGGCCCGGCCCACCCCCACACTCTGGGGCCGGACCGGCCCACCCCTACACTCGGGGGCCGGACCGGCCCACCCCCACACTCGGGGGCCGGACCGGCCCACCCCCACACTCGGGGGCCGGACCGGCCCACCCCCACACTCGGGGGCCGGACCGGCCCACCCCCACACTCGGGGGCCGGACCGGCCCACCCCCACACTCGGGGGCCGGACCGGCCCACCCCCACACTCGGGGGCCGGACCGGCCCACCCCCACACTCGGGGACCGGACCGGCCCACCCCCACACTCGGGGACCGGACCGGCCCACCCCCACACTCGGGGACCGGACCGGCCCACCCCCACACTCGGGGACCGGACCGGCCCACCCCCATACCCTGGGACCGGCCCACCCCCACTCGTGGACTGGACCAGCCCACCTTCACACTCTGGGACTGGCCCACCCCCACACTCTGGGACCTGACCAGCCCACCCCAACACTCTGGGACCGGCCCACCCCCACACTCTGGGACCAGCTAATCTCCAGGATTGCTCACTTTCAGGGACCCATCAACCTCCAACCACCCCTCAGGACAGACGCATTCGCTAGCACCAGCCTGCCACCCAGGACCGGCCAACCTCTGGGACTGGACACCCTTAAGCTGCCCTCTGAGACCGTCTCTTCCTCGAGAATCTTTCCCAAGCACTCAGTCTTCACACGTGGGCCTGGACTACGGAGAGACATCACAGCTGAGCCCAATCCTTTCCTTGCCCATTGTCCACACACTGCACTTTCCAGTAGGGGTGATTGGGCTTTGATCTGTGGAGGGAACGCTGGCTGATTCATCCACTGCTGAGACCAGACCAAGGCAGCGCCACAACTGACTCAGCAGGGAAGGTGAAGGGCTTAAACACTTTGCAGGCATGTACTGTCTATAAAGAGTCTCTTGATCTCTAGGCAGCAGTGACAGGTGGATACATACTCCTTTGTAATGCCCTTGCAGCAAGTTTATTGATAAATGATCATGGAAATTCAGACAGAGCACTCTGATAACTACTGGTCTCATTCTCACACATGATAACTGCAGCAAACAACCACACAATGTTGAACAGCATTTTGACAGACAGGTCCATTCCCCTCCCCTTTCCAGACAGTGCTGACTTGCTGGGGCACTGCCAGCCTCGTCTTCCTGCGGATGCAGAGTGTCAGCAAGATATTCCGATCCTGCCTTCAGCCCAAGACCGCAGACGCAGGAGTCGCTGGGCAGTGATCGGGAGTGGGAACCCTGGCTGGTTATTCCATTAGTTAACCTGGGAGTGGTGGGGAGGGGGGGAGCACTGAGGCCGACTGTGGCACCCTCTCCTTGCCAGGGTCTGTTAGCTCAGCACAAACCAGGATGTGAACCCTGAGCACCTTCCTGGCTCAGCTTTATCAGTGGAAGCAGTGCGGGACTCAAACTCTGAAGTTGAGCGGTCTGGTGACAGGACTTGTTCACAAGTCACAGCATAAAACCCCACCAAAAGGCCTTGGCCACAAAACCAATTAATCCACAAGCAGGTATGCACGTCAATCCAACATCGTTTGATGCTATTGCGACTTCCTCTCCTTTCTCACTCCCCAAAACAGCCAACAGTTTCTCTCAAAATGTTCCCGTTTTATTTGTTTTAAGTGACGTTTGCTGTTCCTTGCGTATATTTACTTACAAGGCGGACATGAGTGTACTTGGAATTCCAGTAAAATCAGGACTGGTCAACCCAACCTCCATATCGTCAGTGTCGGCCACTGCAATGAGGGGCTTACGAAGGTTCTGCCGTGAAGGCTTCTGGTGACGAGGCGTTGTCACTTCATGGTTAGCTTCATGTTTTCACAGAGTGGCGGCGAGCGGGGTGGGGGAGGGGCTGGGAAGCTGAAACTAGCAGGAATCCTGTTGTACAGAAGTGATGGGTACAGTACCTGTGTGGATCTGAACTGTCATTGCCATGCCCTACCAACAGTGCGCCTTCCACAACAGCCCCTGCTCACCCCAGGCTGGCTGGCTGGGGTAGGCTTAGATTCTCTTGCTGACAGTGATCCAAGCCTCCTCTTTCGGAGTAGTTACAAGGTCGTACTTCATCTCCACCACCTGGTCCTCCACGGGGTGCAGGCTCAGCTTCCTGATCAGTGTGCTCAGCATGATTGTAGCCACAGTGTAGGCGAACCTATCGGAGGGGAGACATAGACAGGCTGAGACCGGCGGTGGTGGGTACAGCGACCTTATAAAACCACTGGGCCCAGACGGTCTACATACTACTGACCAAAACCTCTCCCCAATGGGACAAGTGCCTTTGCTGTCCCCTTATCGCCACTGGTGTCACATCACTGGCAATTAGGAGGGAACAGCACCCACAGTCAAGGGTCAGAAGCAGACCAATCGAGCAGACAATGCGAGGCAGTCGCACTCTATGGGACGTTCAATGAGTTGCACCATCACAGCACGGCAGCATCTGAATGGGGGAGTGAATAACATAAGCAGCGACACAGAATTTACAGCACAGAAACAGGCCAGTCGGCCCAACCAGTCCGTGCCGGTGTTTATGCTCCACACCCTAGTTCACCTCTTCCACACCTCCTCCCACCCTACTTCATTTAACCCCATTAATATATCCTTCTATTCCTTTCTCCCTCATGTGCTTATCTAGCTTCACCTTAAATGCATCTATGCCATTCACCTCAACTGCTCCTTGTGGTAGCGAGTTCCTTTAGAAAGGATTCAATTAATGTGTGCCAATGCTAATGTTGTTCGTTTTCTATTCTTCAATGTTTTTATTTTGCTGGGAATTTTGCGCTCATCAACCTGCGGGGTATTAGCACGAGAGGTTAAAGGAGGTTCTGCAGAACTCCAGAGAGGAGCAGAGAAAACAGGCAGCGGCCTACTGCCACTATGCACCTGAGCACTGCTTCCATGGCCACTGGTCCACCCTTCAGTACCTCACCTGAGGAGACACACTCCACAGGGAGCCGAGTCGGTGAGCAGTGGCAGGCTATTCGACCACAGAGGGCACAACAGCCAAGCCCGAACCAGTCCTTGGCAATGTTCCCCTAAGGTGCGCGGCCGCGCACCGATCACGAGGTCCCGTGCAGACTGCTCACAAGCTGTTCCACTGGAAGAAATACGGCGCAGCAAATTTAAAGGGCCTGTTCAGGGAAAAACAAATTGTTGGTCCTTGGCCGACACTTGGTGGCAATTGCTTGATAGTTTCAACTCATGAACTCTGAAGGGGATGAGCAGGCTTTAAATATTTAGAACTACTGTACTTGGATACATATTTTCTCATTCACAAAACAATGAAAGAGATTTATACTAAAATAAATGTTAAAAACAGGCCACTCTCAGACAGTCTGACAGGAAGCCTTAGGAGAATTGAGACCAACTCCTCCTTCACATGGAGCTTGGACAAACTGAATTAATTTCTACTCTGAACCCAGCACAGGGTACTGGAGGAGTATAAAGGTTACAACTTGGATCTCTCCTGTGTGAAGCACCTTATTGCTTTACCTTAGCTCCGGGCATTCCTGGCTCCCGGAAAATCCCAGCAATGTAAACTGCTTCCTGGCAGCTTCCTCGTTGAACCGTTCGGGATCAAACCTGCAGGACAAGGAGACGAGTCTCAATAAAACAGGTCACTGTCAGAATAATGCACAGCTGTCACTGGGATAAAGTGCAGACCAAAACTGGGTGCAGCATAATCCTAGATTGACTCCTTCTAGACGTGGGTTGTATCTGAAGGTGGGGAATGGAGACATACACACACACACACAAACACGTACCCTTACATATGAATATACACATCTAGCATTCGCAATGTACAATTTGTGCTAAATGTGAAGGACAGCTGTGTAGTTTCACACAGCAAATGTCTTCAGCTGGACCTTCACCAATGAAAGAGCGGCAGGGAGATTGATAAAGAGATAAAAATCCGAACAACACATTTGAGGATGGTGACAGGACTTTTCTCTACATAAAACCCCACCAGAAGCCTTGGCCACAAAACCAATTATTCCAAAAGCGGGTGTGCAGGTGAATGATCACCATAGCGGACCAGATAATGTCCTGTTACCCTTGTGTTCTGGGTTCAAATCCAGCCCAGACTGGGAGTGTTTGGTGAGGCAGTGTGGACGGAGTTTAACAGTGTACATAGGAACAGGAATAAGCCATTCAGCCCCTCGAACCTGCTCCACCATTCAATTACATCATGGCTGATCTGTACCTCAACTCCATTTTCCTGCCTTTGATAGATATCCCTTGATACCCTTACCCAATAAAAATCTATTAATCTCGGTCTTGAAAATTTCAATTGTTCCCCTTATCCTTTTGGGGGACAGTTCCAAATTTCTACTACCCCTCGTGTGAAAAAGTGCTTCCTGATTTCCTTCCTGAATGGCCTAGCTCTAATTTTAAGGTTGTGTCCCTTTGTTCCCCCACCAGAGGAAATAGTTTCTCTGCATCAACCCCATCAAATCCTTTTAACATTTTAAACATCTTGATCAGATCGCCCCTCAAACTTCTATACTCAAGGGGATACAAGCTAAGACATGCAAAATTAACCTCATAATTTAACCCTCTAAGCCCCGGTATCATTCTGGTGAATCTGCGCTGCTCCCCCTCCCAAGGCCAATATATCCTTCCCGAGGTGTGGTGCCCAAAACTGAATGCAGTACTCCAGATGGGTCGTGACCAAGGCGCTATACAACTGAAGACTAACTTTCTCCCCTTTGTAATCCAGCCCCCTTAAGATAAAAATAACAACAGAAAACGCTGGAAACACTCAGTAGGTCAGGCAGCATCCGTGGAGAGAGAAACAGAGTTAACATTTCAGGTCTGTGACCCTTCGTCAGAACTGGAAAAAGTTAGAGATGTAACAGGTTTTAAGCAAGTGCAAGGGCAGGGAAAGGGGGGAAAGAACAAAAGGGACGGTCTGTGATAGGGTGGAAGGCAGGAGTGGTTAAATGTTGCGAATGTGGATGGCAGAATCATCAACAGCTGCCGCCTGAAAAAATAGGGGCAGAGGTTATGGTCTGAAATAGTTGAACTTAATGTTGAGTCCAGAAGGTTGTAAAGTGCCTGATAGAAGGATGAGGTGCTGTTCCTCGAGCTTACGCTGAGCTTCTTTGGAACAGTGTAAGAGGCCGAAGTCAGAGTGGGAGTGTGAATGGAGAATTAAAATGACAGGCGACCGGAAGCTCGGGGTCACCCTTACAGACTGAACGAAGGTGTTCCGCAAAGCGGTCACCCAATCTGCGTTTGGTCTCCCCAATGTAGAGGAGACCACATCGTGAGCAGCGAATACAGTATACTAGATTGCAACAAGAACAAGTAAATCGCTGTTTCACCTGGAAGGAGTGTTTGGGGCTCTGGACAGTGGGAAGGGAGGAGGGAAAAGGGCAGGTGTTGCATCTCCTGCACTTGCACGGGAAGGTACGGAGGGGAGGGGCTGTTGGGGGTGATTGAGGAGTGGACCAGGTTGTTGCGGAGGGAGCTGTCCCTTCGGAATGCTGAAAGGGGAGGGGAGGGGAAGATGTGTTTGGTGATGGGATCACGCTGGAGGTGGCGGAAATGGCAGAGGGTGATCCGTTGAATGTGGAGGCTAGTGGGGTGATGGGGAAGGACAAGGGGAACCCTATCGTGGTTCTGGGAGGGAAGGGAAGGGGTGAGAGCAGAAGTGCGGGAAATGGAACGGACATTTATCCCCTTGAGATAAAGGCCAACATTCTATTAGCCTTTTTGATTACTTTTTGTACCTGTCCATTGGCTTTTAATGATTTGTGTATTTGGATCTCCAAATCTCTGCTCTTCCAGTTTTTCACCATTTAGAAAATAATCAGATTTTTCTTCCTTGGGTCCAAAGTGGATGACCTCATACTTGCCCATAATGAACTTCTACAGTTTTTCCCACTCCCTTAATCTGCATATGTCCCTTTGCAACTTTCTGCTCCCATCTGAACTACTTACTGTTCCTCCTAATTTAGTGCCATCTGAAAACTTGGATATACAAGTCATGAATAAGTATGGTGAAAAGTTGACACCCCAGAACAGATCATGGAATACCACTTGTAACATCCTGCCAATCTGAGTACATATCCTTTATCCCCACTCTGCCTCCGAAACAATTTCCAATCCAAGTCAAATGGCTACCTCCAATTCCGTGCCCTCCCATTTTTGCTAATAATTGCGTTACGCTGTAGCTAACCTGTGCTGCACCAGCTCTGGAAGTGTTTAATGGGACAGTGTAGAGAGAGCTTTACACTGTATCTAACCTGTAGTGTCCGTGTGTTGATAGAGACACTGAAGACAGGAGTTGGTTCATAGGTGTTTACTAAGCAAAGTCTGGGGGGGTACTAACGGATATAACACAATATACAGGCTTATATAGCCCGAGTGGCCATTACCGGCATTACAGCACACCTGGGGCTCTTAAAGGCACATACACTACAATTCCTCCCCTTTTAGCTAACCAGTACATCATATTTTAAGTAATTATTAATTACATGTTATAAGAAAAATAATATACACATTGCTGTAGTTAATTAATTATAAGTCAGTCTCTCAGGAGGCTTCCTGACTCGGTCCGGATAACGCCTCGGGGTGTAGTAGTTTCTGGTGGTGTAGTAGGTTCTTCTGGCAAGGCTGATTCGGCTTGAATGCCAGTGTCGGGTTCATCGGGTTCCAGTATCACCGGATCGGAGGTAGATATGGGTATCTCTACTTCATCGTTAGATGTATAGAGTTGTGGTGTAGGTTGTCCCTTTTCGGATGACTTTATGATTTGGTCAGCATGGCGCCTTATTATGCTTTCTCCGATGTCCACGGTATACATCAGTGGTCCTAGTCGTGTGCAGATAGTTCCAGGCTGCCATTTCTCGGTACGGTAGTCCCGGGCCAAAACTTGTTGACCTATCTGGAAGGTTCTAGTTGGCCTTTCATTCATGCATTGAACCTGCCGGTTCTCCACGTCCCTTCTAATGTTGGGCTTGACCAAATCCAGCCGGCATCTTAGGTTTCTATTGAAGAACATCATGGCGGGAGTTTGGTTGGTAACCATATGTGTTGCATTCCTGTATGTGAATAAGAAGTTATCCACCTTGTGCTGAAGTTTTATGTCTTCATTACCCATGGCCTTTATGGCCTTCTTGAAGGTCTGGACAAACCTTTCAGCCAATCCATTGGTGGCGGGATGGTATGGGGCGGACGTGTAGTGCTTAACCCCCTTGTTTTTTAAGAACTTTCTGAATTCTTCGGACACAAATTGCGGTCCATTATCAGAACATATCTGTTCCGGCAGCCCATTCCTGGCAAATATGGTCCTTAATACTGTGATGGTTTTTTCCGTGGTGGTGGAGGACATCTTTATTACCTCCGGCCACTTGGAGTGTGCATCAACTGCGATTAAGAACATTGAGTCCATAAATGGACCAGCAAAGTCGATGTGTACCCTTTGCCAGGGAGATGAGGGCCACTCCCATGGATGTAGAGGGGCTTGTGGTGGAGCGTTTTGGACCTTCTGGCATCCTAGGCAGCTCTTGGTCATTTCTTCGATGTCTCCATCGATACCTGGCCACCATACAAACGCCCTGGCTAGGTTCTTCATATTCACTCCACCCAGATGCCCCTCGTGAAGCTCCTTTAGCACTTTATCCTGGAGTTTGGGTGGAATCACCACTCTGGATCCACACATCAAGGTTCCTCGGCACACTGACAGCTGTTCTCTTCTTTGCGAGAATGCTGGCAACAGTGGTTCGCCGTGTTCTGGCCATCCCTTCACTGTTAAATCGTAGACCCTTGAGAGAGTCGGGTCATGTCTCGTCTCCCTTTCAATGGCAGAATTTGTTACTGGTAGACATTCCACTATGGTAGAGTGGAACATCTCCACTAGGTCTACTGTAGGTGCCTCTTCTACCGTTGGCAACGGTAGGCGCGATAAACCGTCAGCATTCCCATGCTATTTTGATCCCTTGTATTCTATGTTGTTTTGGTGTGCCCCTAGAAAAAGGGACCACCTCTGTAGCCTTTGCGCTGTCATAATGGGAACACCCTTTTTAGGGTTGAATATGGAGATGAGGGGTTGATGGTCAGTCAACAAGGTAAATTTTTGTCCGTGTAGGTAATGGTTGAATTTCTTCACTCCCCATACCAGGCTGAGTGCTTCCCTGTCGATTTGGGCATAGTTACGCTCAGCTGAGTTCAATGAGCGTGACGCAAAAGCTATCGGCCATTCCGAGCCATCAGGGAATTTATGCGATAATACTGCTCCTATGCCGTAAGGGGATGCATCGCACGCCAGTCTGATTGGCAGAGTTTGGGTTGTAATGAGCCAAAACTTCTTCGGATGTGATTAAGTCTTTGCATTTATGGAGGGCATGTTTACAGTCTTCGTTCCATTTCCAAATTACTCCTGTTTGTAGCAGTTCATTAAGAGGGTGTAGAAGAGTTGATAAGTTCGGTAAAAATTTATGATAGTAATTTATTAATCCCAGGAACGACCTTAATTGTGAAACATTTTCAGGTGCTGGGGCTTTTATGACCGCTTCAATTTTTTCAGGTGACTTATGCAACCCTTCCTTATTTATTATGTGGCCACAATATATTTGATTTCGGAAAAATTCGCACTTGGGGCGATTTGCTCGTAGGCCCCGTTCTCTCAGCCTAGTGAGCACCTGCTCCAAATTGGCAAGGTGCTCGTTGTCATTTTCTCCTGTTACAAGGATGTCGTCCAGGTAGCATTGAGTACCCAGAATCCCTTGGAGGACTGATGCGCTATCAATAACTCAAAAGACTGAGATTAAGCGAGTAATTAACAGGCTTTTATTAGCAAGAGAATGAAGGTGTGCCTCGAGTGGTCGTCCGGTCCAGAATACAGAGGGACTGTGGAGCAGTCACCTTTATGCCTGGACTCGTGGGAGGAGTCAGCCGAGACATGTACAGGCATGTACACAGTGGAATACAAACAGTGGTTTACCACATTCACCCCTTGGGTTTAAAAATGAGTCCGGCGGGGTGAAGTGTATTAAAAGTTAGTGTATTGGAGTCTCTCCGGAGGTCTTGTCTGCCGCTGTGATCGACGTGGCGACGGCAGGGGTAGTGAAGCTTCCGGCGTCGAGTCCCGCGTAGGCTCGGGCACTGGTGTGTAGTCCTCGTAGGTGTCAAGCGGGTCGCAGGGCCCAGGCCCGCCGTCTGCTGGGGCTGGATATCGGGTCGTGGGGGGGGGGGGGGGGTGGTAGTGGGTAGTGGGTTACTGCGGCCCACAAGGGTGCGAGGTCTCATATGGAGACTGTGTCCTCCCGCCCATCCGGGTACGCAATGTAAGCATACTGGGGGTTGGCGTGGAGGTCGACCCTTTCGACCAGGGGGTCCGTTTTATGGGTCCTCACGTGTCTTCTCAGTAGGACCGGCCCTGGGGACGTCAGCCATGGCGGTAGCGATGTCCCCGATGTGGACTTCCTTGGGAAGACAAACATTTTCTCATGAGGGGTGGAGTTAGTGGCAGTGCAGAGCAGTGACCGAATAGAGTGGAGCGCATCGGGGAGCACATCCTGCCAGCGGGAGGTCGGAAGGCCCCTAGACTTTAAGGCTAGGAGGGCGGCCTTCCAAACTGTCGCATTCTCTCTTTCCACCTGTCCGTTCCCCCGGGGGTTGTAACTGGTGGTCCTGCTTGTGGCAATACCCCTGGCGAGCAGGTACTGACGGAGTTCGTCGCTCATAAACGATGAGCCCCGGTCGCTATGGATATAGCTGGGGAAACCGAACAGGGTGAAGAGGTCGTTCAGACATTTAATGACCGTGGCACTGGTCATGTCTGGGCAGGGGATGGCGAACGGGAAACGGGAGTACTCATCAATAATGTTGAAGAAGTACACATTGCGGTCGGAGGAGGGGAGAGGCCCTTTAAAATCAACGCTCAGGCACTCAAAGGGGCGAGTGGCTTTTATCAGGTGAGCCCTGTCTGGTCTATA
The DNA here is from genome assembly GCF_052327205.1 of Somniosus microcephalus. NCBI lineage: Eukaryota > Metazoa > Chordata > Chondrichthyes > Squaliformes > Somniosidae > Somniosus > Somniosus microcephalus. The sequence goes on along the minus strand of NW_028225684.1, from coordinate 24,646 downwards.
AAAGTGCGTTTTGCACTCAGCGCAGACTTGGCAGTTCCTGGTCATGGTCCCGACCTCCTCAATGGAGTAAGGCAGGTTGCGGGCCTTGATGAAGTGGAAGAACCTGGTGACCCCCGGGTGGCAGAGGTCACTGTGGAGGGCCCGCAGTCTATCGATCTGCGCGCTGGCGCAGGTGCCACGCGATAGAGCATCCGGGGGTTCATTGAGCTTCCCGGGCCGGTACAAGATCTCGTAATTGTAGGTGGAAAGTTCGATTCTCCACCTCAAGATCTTGTCGTTTTTGATTTTGCCCCTCTGCTTGTTGTTAAACATAAACGCAACTGAACGCTGGTCAGTGAGTAGGGTAAATCGTTTTCCGGCCAGGTAATGCCTCCAATGACGCACAGCCTCCACAATAGCCTGGGCCTCCTTCTCAACAGCGGAGTGTCTGGTCTCCGGGCCCTGGAGGGTTCGTGAAAAGAAGGCCACGGGTCTCCCCACCTGATTAAGGGTAGCGGCCAGGGCAAAGTCGGACGCGTCGCTTTCCACCTGGAAGGGGATGGATTCGTCCACTGCGTGCATGGTGGCTTTGGCAATGTCTTCCTTGATACGGTGGAAGGCTAAGCGGGCCTCTGGCGTCACGGGAAAAGAGGTGGACTTGATCAGCGGACGGGCCTTGTCCGCATAGTAGGGGACCCACTGGGCGTAATAAGAGAAAAACCCTAGGCACCTCTTCAGGGCCTTGAGGCAGTGGGAGTTCCATAAGGGGACGCATCCGGTCGGGGTCGGGACCGATGACTCCATGTTCCACAACACAGCCAAGGATGGCGAGGCGGGTTGTGCGGAATATGCACTTCTCCTTGTTATACGTCAGGTTGAGGAGTTTGGCGGTGCAGAGGAATTTTTCGAGGTTTGCGTCATGGTCCTGCAAGTCATGGCCGCAGATGGTCACATTGTCCAGATATGGGAAGGTGGCCTGCAACACATTTTGATCGACCATCCGGTCCATCTCCCTTTGGAAGACGGAGACCCCGTTGGTGACGCCAAAGGGAACCCTAAGGAAGTGATAGAGGCGGCCGTTTGCCTCAAAGGCAGTATACTGGCGGTCCTCAGGGCGGATAGGGAGCTGGTGGTACGCTGATTTCAGGTCAATGGTCGAGAAGACGCGGTACTGCGCGATCTGGTTGACCATATCAGCTATACGGGGGAGTGGGTAAGCGTCCAGCAGGGTGTAGCGATTTGTCTGGCTGCAGTCGATGACCAGGCGCTGCTTCTCGCCGGTCTTAACGACCACAACCTGGGCTCGCCAGGGGCTGGTGCTGCCCTCAATAATCCCCTCCTTCAGGAGCCGCTCCACTTCGGTTTTAATGAAAACCCTGTCCCCGGCACTGTATCGCCTGCTCTTTGTGGCGATGGGCTTACAGTCGGGGGTGAGGTTAGCAAACAGTGGGGGGGGGGGGGGGTGACTCTGAGTGTGGAGAGGTTGCACCTGGTGCGCGGCGGGCAATTTGGAAGCTGCTGGCTGCGGACTGTGAGTGGGGGGAGGGGTCCACCGTACGCCATCGGAACACTTTTGAGGTGGCACTGAAAATCTAACCCCAATAGAACGGCAGCGCAGAGGTGGGGCAGGACCAGAAGTTTAAAATTATCGTACACAGTCCCGTCTACTACGAGTGTCACCACGCAGTAGCCGCCAATGTCCGCCGACTGGGACTCAGAGGTCATAGAAATCCGCTGGTGTGCAGGCAGGACTGGGAGAGAGCAACGCCGCACCGTGTCGGGGTGGATGAAGCTCTCCGTGCTCCCAGAGTCAAAAAGGCAGATTGTTTCGTGACCATTTACCTTAATGTCCATTGTGGACCGGGCCAGCTGGTGCGGTCTCGCTTGGTCCAGCGTAACGGAGGCCAGCGTAGGGGTCGGTGTGTCGCTGCGGGTAGCAGATGAGGCGGTGTTGGGGGCCTGCTGCGTCCCGGCTGTCGTCCAAGATGGCGGCGTCCATGATCCCCATGTGGCTGGAGGCGTCCAAAATGGTTGCTGTTCCGGTGGTTCGCACATGGCTGGGGAGGCCCAAGATGGCGGCCCGCACGGCCCACATGCGGCGCTGCTGGGGTTCGGGGTGGCTTTGGCCCTGCAGACGCTGGCGTAGTGTCCTTTCTTCCCGCAGCCCGAGCAGATCGCATTTTTCGCCGGGCAGCGCGCTCTGGGGTGTTTGGCCTGGCCACAGAAGTAGCATTTCTGGCCTTGGGGCACTGCTGTCTGGCCTTGGGACACTGCTGCGGTAGTTGGGCCGTTGCTGGGATGTGGCTGGGGTGGCACGGCGCTATGAGACGGTCCTACCGTGTCCCAGGCTGTCGTTCCCCGCGGCGTCCACGGTGCAGAGGAGTAGGCGTCCATGCCCCGGTAGGCTGCGTCCAATGATAGTGCGAGTTCAGAGGCCTTGTTGAGATCGAGGTCACTCTGCTCCAACAGTCGCTGTCGGGTGTAATTGGACCTGTGGCCCGCTACAAAAGCGTCCCGGATAAGTTCCTCTGTGTACACGGCGGCATTTACATCCTTACAACCACAGGCCCGGCCAAGCACAGACAGTGCCTGAAGGTATTCCTCGGTCGATTCCCCAGGTTGTTGTTTACGACTCCCCAGGAGGTGCCTAGCGTACACCTCGTTCACTGGGCGCATGTACTGGTCCTTGAGGAGCTTGATAGCATCCGCGTACGAGGTCGCGTCCTGGATGACCGAGTACACTCGGTGGTTCACTTTGGAGGTCAGGACGTCCAGTTTGTCCTCGTCCGATTTGACCGTTTCAGCGGAGGCGATCAGAAATTTTTCAAAACACCGAAGCCAGTGAGTAAACTTGGTGGATGAGTCCGCCTCCCGATGATCTAAGTCCAGGCACGCTGGTGTGAGGATCTTCTCCATTATAAAAATCTTGTTAATAAAATTGATGCGCTATCAATAACTCAAAAGACTGAGATTAAGCGAGTAATTAACAGGCTTTTATTAACAAGAGAATGAAGGTGTGCCTCGAGTGGTCGACCGGTCCAGAATACAGAGGGACTGTGGAGCAGTCACCTTTATACCTGGACTCGTGGGAGGAGTCAGCTGAGACATGTACAGGCATGTACACAGTGGAATACAAACAGTGGTTTACCACAAGGACTTACTCCATAGCTCTTTGCCAGATAGCTGGAGCGGATGCTACTCCGAAAACTAGTCGATTGTATTGGTACAGACCTTTGTGTGTATTTATCGTGAGATTTTTTTTAAATTTTTTTTTTAAAGAGGTCTCTTCAACCTCCATCTGTAGATATGCCTGTGCCAAGTCAATTTTGGTGAAACGTTTCCCTCCGGATAGTGAGGCGAAAATATCTTCTATCTTCGGAAGAGGATACTGTACCGTGTGAAGGACCGGGTTTACCGTCACCTTGAAGTCTCCACAGATGCGAATTTTTCTCTGTTCTTCAGATTTATTATTATTCAATGCTTTCTTCATGACTGGAACGATGGGTGTTGCCCAATCGCTCCAATCTATTTTGGATAATACGCCTGCATTTTCCAAATTCTCCAGCTCTGCCTCGACTGCTGGACGAATTGCGTATGGCACTGGTCTTGCTTTAAAAAACTTGGGAATTGCTGCATCTTCCACTTTTATTGAGGCGGTGATGCCTTTCAAGGTTCCTAGTTTCTCTTGAAACACTTCTTTGGCGTTGGCCAAGGTGTCTTTTAATCGTTCAGGTATGTTGTCATCATCGTTTTTTTTCTTACTGGTCACCGTCAGTGCCTGAATGGAGTGCCAGTCTAAATGTATTTTCCTGATCCATTCACGTCCTAACAGCGGTGGGCCACCATCTTGTAGAATGTATAAATACAACTTTTGTATTTCCTTGCCATTGTATACAACAGGCACCCTTATTTTTCCTTTGGGGTATACTTTCTGCCCCGTATATGTTTTTAAGATAATGGATGTGTCTTTTAAAGGTATATGCGGAAATAGCCTCTCGGAATCCCGTCGATTTATTACGGTCAGAGCTGATCCTGTATCTAGCTCCATTTTAACTGGGGACCCTGCTATCGTGAGGGTAACCCAAATGGTCTGGTAATCATCTTTGGCAAGTACATTATGTAATTTGAGACAGCTTAGTCTCTTGTTTTCGGAGTCGCTATCGCTCTTCTGGTCTTCGGAGCTACTGTCCGTTATCATTTGTACCTTTCTGTACTTTTCTTTATTGATTTTTTTTTTCCTGTCTGTGGATTTATTTTGTCCAGATCGGCATACCCGTGCAATGTGTCCAATCTTTCCGCATTGCATGCATGCTTTGTCCTTGAAGCAGCAGTCCCTCTGGTTATGGGTGGATCTGCCGCAGCGATAACATCTTTCGAAACCCTGTCATTTCATGGGTGCCGAAGTCCTGTGTCTTTTGTTGTATCTCTGCAGCTCCTCTTGCTGCTGCTTCGTATGATACAGCCATACTGAAAGCCTTGTCCAGTGTTAAATCTTTTTCAGAAAGCAGCCTTTTTTGTGTTCCTTCACTTAAGAGACCGCAGACGAATTTGTCTCGAAGATAATCTGCTAGTCCTGCCCCGAATTGGCAGTATTTTGATAGCTTTCTTAATTCGGTGAGGTAATCAGCGTTACTTTCATTCTTGTGTTGATTTCTCTTGAAGAATTTGAATCGTTCCACTATCAGCAGCGGTGTTGGGTTTAAGTGCTCCTGCAGGGTATCAACAATTTCTTTAAAATCCTTGTCCTTTGGTTTGGCTGGAGTGATTAAATTTTGTAACAGCCCGTATGCCTTTGCGCCCATTAGATTCAGCAGTACTGAAGCTTTTTTTTCATCTTCTATTCCATTTGCAGTGCAATATACCTCTACTCTTTCCACATATGTGGTCCAATCCTCTATTTCGCTATCAAAAGCATCAATATTGCCAGACTTAGGCATCTTAGAAAAGATATGGCGCTTCCCGCGCTTTTCTGCAGAAAAGATATGGCGCTTCCCGCGCTTTTCCGCCGCTGCTGCCGATGACAACGCTGTTTCCCACAGTTTCCGTTCTTTTTTATTTATTTATTTACATTTGGAGACTCGTTCCCGCCGGACTTTCTCTCTAGGTCTGAATGCCGACCTGCTTGCAGCGCCGGCCGTCTCCCGAGTGCTCCCTCCCCGTCTGTTATTGCTTGCCTCCGATTTCGCTGCTTGTCCCAGCTGTAGAGCCAGCCGCTGGAGCCCCAGCCTGACGCCCAGGAAGGATTAGCGCAGTACCTGCCACCAGCTTGGCCAGCTGGTGAAACCACAGCTTCTTTCACTTCCTTGAGTCTTCTGGACGCCCGAGGAATCGATGTCCTTGAGGTGCTGCTGAATTGCAGGTAAGTCCGTTTCCACTTCGTCGCCACTGTAGTGTCCGTGTGTTGATAGAGACACTGAAGACAGGAGTTGGTTCATAGGTGTTTACTAAGCAAAGTCTGGGGGGGGTACTAACGGATATAACACAATATACAGGCTTATATAGCCCGAGTGGCCATTACCGGCATTACAGCACACCTGGGGCTCTTAAAGGCATATGCACTACATAACCTGGGACTGATTGATGGGACAGTATAGAGGGAGCTTTACTCTGTATCTAACCTGTGCTGTACCTGCCCTGGGAGTGTCTGATGGGACAATGTAGAGGGAACTTTACTCTATCTTTTTTCCCCATTCGTTGAAGGGATGTGGGCATCGCTGGCAAGGCCAGCATTTATTGCCCGTCCCTAATTACCCTTGAAAAGGTGTTGAGCCACCTTCTTCAACTGCTGTAGTCCTTGTGGTGAAGGTACTTCCATAGTGCCATTAGGGAGGGAGTTCCAGGATTTTGACCCAGCGATGATGAAGGAACTGCGATATAGAAACATAGAAGATAGCAGCAGGAGTAGGCCATTCGGCCCCTCGAGCCTGCTCCGCCATTCAATGAGATCATGGCTGATCATCCAAACTCAGTACCCTGTCCCTGCCTTCTCCCCATATCCCTTGATCCCTTTAGCCTTAAGAAATATATCTAACTCCTTCTTGAATATATTTAATGAATTGGCCTCAACTGCCTTCTGTGGTAGAGAATTCCACAGGTTCACCACTCTCTGGGTGAAGAAATTCCTCCTCATCTCAGTCCTAAATGGCTTACCCCTTATCCTTAGACCCCTGGTTCTGGACTCCCCCGCCATCGGAAACATCCTTCCTGCATCTAGCCCTGTTAGAATGTTATAAGTTTCAATGAGATCCCCTCTCATTCGTCTAAACTCCAACGAATATAAGCCTAATCGACCCAATCTCTCCTCATATGTCATTCCTGCCATCCCAGGTATCAGTCTGGTGAATCTTCGCTGCACTCCCTCCATGGCAAGAACATCCTTCCTCAGATAAGGTGACCAAAACTGCTCACAATACTCAAGGTGTGGTCTCACCAAGGCCCTGTACAACTGCAGCAGGACATCCTTGTTCCTGTACTCGAACCATCTCGCTACGAAAGCCAACATACCATTTGCCTTCTTAACCGCCTGCTGCACCTGCATGCTTACCTTCAGCGACAGGTGCACAATGACACCCAGGTCTCGTTGCACTTCCCCTTCTCCCAATCTATTGCCGTTCAGATAATAATCTGCCTTCCTGTTTTTGCCACCAAAGTGGATAACCTCGCATTTATCCACATTATACTGCATCTGCCCAATCACCCAACCTGTCCAAATCATACTGGAGTTTCTCGACATCCTCCTCACAGCACACACGCCCACCCAGCTTTGAGTCGTCTGCAAACTTGGAGATATTACTTCTAGTTCCCTCGTCTAGATCATTTACATATATTGTGAATAGCTGGGGTCCTTGGACTGATCCCTGCGGTACCCCACTAGTCACTGCCTGCCACTCGGAAAAAGACCCGTTTATTCCAACTCGTTGCTTCCTGTCTGCCAACCAGTTCTCTATCCAAGTCAGTACCTTGCCCCCAATCTCATGTGCCTTAACTTTACACGCTAATCTCTTATGCAGGACCTTATCGAAAGCCTTCTGAAAGTCCAAATACACCACATCCACTGGTTCTCCCTTATCTATTCTACCAGTTACTTCCTCAAAAAATTCCAGTAGATTAGTCAAGCACGATTTACCTTTTGTAAATCCATGTTGACTTTGTCCGATCCTGTCACTGTTTTCCAAGTGCTCTGCTATTACATCTTTTATAATGGACTCTAGCATTTTCCCCACTACCGATGTCAGGCTTACCGGTCTATAATTCCCCGTTTTCTCTCTACCACCTTTCTTGAATAGTGGGGTAACATTAGCTACCCTCCAATCCATAGGAACTGTTCCAGAATCTATGGAATTTTGGAAGATGACCAGTAATGCATCTACCATTTCTAGGGCCACTTCCTTAAGTACCCTAGGATGTAGATTATCAGGCCCTGGGGATTTATCGGCCTTCAATCCCGTCAATTTCCCTAACACCATTTCCCTACAAATACTGATCTCATTCAGTTCCTCCCTCTCATTAGACCCTATGTTCCCCGACATCTCTGGGAGGTTATTTGTGTCCTCCTTTGTGAAGACAGAACCAAAGTATGTATTTAATTGGTCTGCCATTTCTTTGTTCCCCATTATAAATTCCCGATTCTGACTGCAAACGACCTGTGCTTGATTTCACCAATCTTTTTCTCTTCACATATCTATAGAAGCTTTTAGTCAGTTTTTATGTTTCCTGCAAGCTTACTCTCATACTCTATTTTCCCCCTCTTAATTAATCCCTTTGTCCTCCTTTGCTGAATCCTAAACTGCTCCCAATCCTCAGGTTTACTGCTTTTTCTGGCCAATTTATATGTCCTCTCCTTGGATCTTATGCTATCCCTAATTTCCCTTGTTAGCCACGGTTGAGTCACCTTTTTTGTTTTATTTTTATGCCAAACAGGGATGAACAAATTCAGTAGTTTATCCATGCGATCTTTAAATGTTTGCCATTGCCTATCCACCGTCAACCCTTTGAGTAACATTCCCCAATCAATCGTACCCAATTCGCGCCTCATACCATCGTAGTTTCCTTTATTTAAATTCAGGACCCTAGTCTCTGAGTCAACTACTTCACTCTCCATCTTAATGAAGAATTCTATCATATTATGATCGCTCCGCCCCAAGGGGCCCCGCACAACAAGATTGCTAATTATTCCTTTCTCATGACATAATACCCAGTCTAAGATGGCCTGATCTCTAGTTGGTTCCTCGACATATTGGTCCAGGAAACCATCCCGTATACACTCCAGGAATTCCTCCTTCACAGTATTGCTACTAATTTGGTTAGCCTAATCAATATATAGATTAAAGTCACCCATGATAACTGTTGTGCCCTTATTGCGCGCGTCTCTAATTTCCCATTTAATGCCATCCCCAATCTCCGCATTACTGTTTGGAGGTCTGTATACAACTCCCACTAACGTTTTCTGCCCCATGGTATTTCTCAGCTCTACCCATACAGATTCCACACCATCAGAGCTAATATCCTTCCTTACTATTGTGTTAATCTCCTCTTTAACCAGGAATGCTACCCCACCTCCTTTTCCTTTTTGCCTGTCTTTCCTGAATATTGAATATCCCTGAATGTTGAGTTCCCAGCCTTGGTCACCCTGGAGCCATGTTTCCGTAATCCCAATCATATCATATCCGTTTACATCTATTTGCGCAGCTAATTCATCCACCTTATTACGAATGCTCCTCACATTAAGACACAAAGCCTTCAGGCTTGTTTTTTTAACACTCTTAGACCTTTTAGAATTATTATTTACTGTGGCCATGTTTGATTTAAACCCTTGATTTCTCTGACTGCCACTTTTGCTTTTCTCCTTCCTGTCTTTTGCTTCTATCCTTGTTTCCCTTTCCTCTGTCTCCCTGCACAGGTTTCCAACCTCCTGCCATTTTAGTTTAAACCCTCCCCAACAGCACTAGCAACACTCCCCCTAGGACATCGGTTCCGGTCCTGCCCAGGTGCAAACCGTCCAGTTTGTACTGGTCCCTCCTCCCCCAGAACCAGTTCCAATGTCCCAGGAATTTGAATCCCTCCCCCTTGCACCATTCCTCTAGCCACGTATTCATCTGAAATATCCTTCTATTCCTACTCTGACTAGCACGTGGCACTGGTAGCAATCCTGAGATTACTATCTTTGAGGTCCTATTTTTAAATTTACCTCCTAACTCCCTATATTCAGCTTTTAGGACCTCATCCCGGTTTTTACCGATATCGTTGGTACCTATATGCACCACGACAACTGGCTGTTCACCCTCCCCTTCCAAAATGCTCTGCAGCCGCTCCGAAACATCCTTGGCCCTTGCACCAGGGAGGCAACATACCATCCTGGAGTCTCGTTTGCGGCCGCAGAAACGCCTATCTATTCCCCTTACAATAGAATCCCCTATTACTATAGCTCTCCCACTTTTTTTCCTCCTGTCCTGTGCAGCAGAACCACCCACGGTGCCAGGAAGTTGGCTGCTGCTGTCTTCCCCCGATAAGCCACCCCCCTCAACAATCTCCAAAGTGGTATATCTGTTTGAAAGGAGGATGGCCACAGGGGACCCCTGCACTACCTGCCTGCACCCACTACTCTGCCTGGCGGTAACCCATTCCCTTCCTGCCTGTGCAGCCTTTACCTGCGGTGTGACCAACTCATTAAATATATTTCCAAGTCCGGATGTTCTGCAACTTGGAGGGGATCGTGGAGGTGATAGTATTCCCATGCGCCTGCTGCCCTTGTCTTTCTTGGTGGTGGAGGTCGCATTTTGGGAGGTGCTGTCGAAGATGCCTTGGCAAGTTGCTGCATTGCATCTTGTAGATGGTACACACTGCAGCCACGGTGCGCCGGTGGTGGAGGGAGTGAATGTTTAAGGTGGTGGAGTGGTGCCAATCAAGTGGGCTGCTTTGTCCTCGATGGTGTTGAGCTTCTTGAGCGTTGTTGGAGCTGCACTCATCCATGCAAATGGAGAGTATTCCATCACTCTCCTGACTTCTGCCTTGTAGATGGTGGAAAGGCTTTGGGGGAGTCAGGAGGTGAAAGACTCACTGCAGAATACCCAGCCTCTGACCTGCTCTTGTAGCCACAGTATTTACGTGGCTGGTCCAGTTAAATTTCTGGGCAATGGTCACCCCGCCATATTGATGGTGGGGGATTTGGCGATGGTAATGCCGTTGAATGTCAAGGGCGGTGGTTAGACTCTCTTTTGTTGGAGATAGTCATTGCCTGGCACTTGTATGGCGCGAATGTTACCTGCCACTTATCAGCCCAAGCCTGAATGTCATCTAGGTCTTGCTGCATGTGGGCACAGACTGGTTCATTATCTGAGGAGTTGTGAATGGAACTGAACACTGTGCAATCATCAGCGAACATCCCCACTTCTGACCTTATGATGGAGGGAAGGTCATTGATGAAGTAGCTGAAGATGGTTGGGCCTAGAACACTGCCCGGAGCAACTTCTGCAGCGATGTCCTGGGGCTAAGATGATTGACCGCCAACAATCACAACCATCTTCCTTTGTGCTAGTTATGACTCCAGCCAGTGGAGAGTTTTTCCCCTGATTCCCTTGGCTTTAATATTACTAGGGCTCCTTGGAGCCACACTCTGTCAAATGCTGCCTTGATGTCAAGGGCAGTCACTCTCACCTCACCTATGGCATTCAGCTCTTTTGGCTATATTTGGACCAAGGCTGTAATGAGGTCTGGATCCGAGTGGTCCTGGTGGAACGTAAACTGAGCATCGGTTAGCAGCTTATTGGTGGGTAAGTGCCACTTGATTCCACCGTCGATGACACCCTCCATTACTTTGCTGATGATTGAGAGTAGACTGATGGGGTGGTAATTGGCCGGATTGGATTTGTCCTGCTTTTTGTGGATAGAACATACCTGGGCAGTTTTCCACATTGTCGGGTAGATGCCAGTGTTGTAGTTGTATTGGAACAACTTGGCTAGAGGCGTGGCTAGTTCTGAAGCACAAGTCTTCAACACGACAGTCGGGATGTTGTCGGGGCCCATCGCCTTTGCTGTATCCAGTGCGCTCAGCCGTTCCTTGATATCACTTGGAGTGAATCAAATTGGCTGAAGACTGGCTTCTGTGATGGTGGGGAGCTCAGGAGGATGCTGAGATGGATCATCCACTCGGCACTTCTGGCTGAAAATGGTTGCAAACGCTTCAACCTTGTCTTTTGCACTCGCATACTGGGCTCTGCCATCATTGAGGATGGGGATATTCATGAAGCCTCCTCCTCCTGTTAGTTGTTTCATTGTCCACCACCGTTCACGACTGGATGTGGCAGGACTGCAGAGCTTTGATCTGATTCTTTGGTTGTGGGATCGCTTAGCTCTGCATGTGACCTGGGACTGATTGATGGGACACTACAGAGGGAGCTTTACTCTGTATCTAATGCTTGCTGTACCTGACGTGGGATTGTTTGATGAGACAGTGTAGAGGGAGTTTTATTCTGTATCTAACCCGTCCTGTACTTGCCCTGGGAGTGTTTGATGGATCAGTGATGATGGAAGCTTACTCTATATCTAACCCCAAGCTATACCTGCCCTGGGAGTGTTTGATGGGACAATGTAGAGGGAACTTTACTCTGTAGCTAACCCGTGCTGTACCTGCCCTGGGAGTATTTGATGGGTCAGTGATGAGGGAGCTTTACACTGTATCTAACCCAGGCTGTACCTGCCCTGGGACTGATTGTTGCCGACATGGCAGATGTTCAATTCCCTGTCACTTTGTTGAGGTCAAAGAATCACAAAACAAAAAGTAAACAGGAACAAATGAGAGCTTGAAGATACCTGTAAGGTAATTGCCACGATGTGTCATCCTGAAGCACTACACCCAGGGCGTAAATGACCAGAGTCTGAGGAAGAGAAGGACACGGGTATGTGAATGACACAGACGGTGGGTCGCACAGTTCCTGATCAATCTCACTTGGGGTGAAGTATTCACAGTGCTGCCTAGCAACTGGCACAGGAACACCACTCACTGATTGCACTGGTGCCAGCCTCATTAAGCAGCTTGCTATTAAACTTGGGCAACCAGTGGTGGGAGGAATTGGACGGAGCCACTGGAGGCAGGAGATCATGTGATAAATCCTCCTGGAATACGTACGACCAGAGTTGGCGACCTGAGCTCACACAATAAAATGACCCGTAAGGTGAGGTACAGGAGGGTGATCATTGTCTGTGGAACTGCACCCCATGCAAGGGCAAACAAGGAGAGGTAATCAGCAACTAAAAAGTGAGAGGCCAAGCGGAGCTGCTGCAGTTCCAGCTCCCGTCTTACCTCTTTTGGGATGATGTGCTGGCTGATGCTCCCTTCCAGCTCCTGAAGCTGCGCTGCGACCGGGGTTAGCTTCGCTGTCCGGACAGTCTCATTCAGAATCTGCTGGCAATATCTGTGCCAAAGGAGGACAGGATTGGTTACAGCTGCAGCTATCACACTTCCCGGATTTACAAAACACTATTAACCCTCCAACTGCAGTATATTTTATGATGGGGCCTTGGAGACCCACGTGGACCCGGGTGTAGGGGCCTTGGGTGCAGGGACCTCGTGGACCTGAGTGCAGAGGCCACGGTGATTCATGTGTTGTTCATGTGCTGTGTAAGGGCAGCAGCCAGATGCCTGCTTATGCTTATCTGCTGCATTAATGATTTGGATGATATCAATGATTTGGATGAGGGAACCAAATGTAATATTTCCAAGTTTGCTGACGACACAAAACTAGGTGGGATTGTGAGTTGTGAGGAGGAAGCAAAGAGGCTTCAAGGCGACTTAGACAAGTTGAGTGAGTGGGCAAATACATGGCAGATGCAGTATAACATGGATAAATGTGAAGTTATCCACTTCGGTAGGAAAAACAGAAAGGCAGAGTACTTTTAAATAGTGATAGATTGGGAAATGTTGATGTACAAAGGGACTTGGGTGTCCTTGTACACCAGTCACTGAATGCAAACATGCAGGTGCAGCAAGCAGTTCAGAAGGCAAATGGTATGTTGGCCTTCATTGCAAGAGGATTTGAGTACAGGAGCAAGGATGTCTTACTACAGCTATACAGGGTCTTGGTGAGGTCACACCTGGAGTACTGTGTGCAGTTCTGATCTCCTTACCTAAGAAAGGATATACTTGCCATAGAGGGAGTGCAGCGAAGGTTCACCAGACTGATTCCTGGGATGGCAGGACTGTCGTACGAGGAGAGATTGGGTCGACTAGGCCTGTATTCACTAGAGTTTAGAAGAATGAGAGGGGATCTCATTGAAGCGTATAAAATTCTGACAGGGCTAGACAGACTGGATGCAGGGAGGATGTTTCCCCTGGCTTTGGGGGGGGGGGGGGGGGATCTAGAACGAGGGGTCACAGTCTCAGGATACGGGGTAGGACATTTAGGACTGAGATGAGGAGAAATTTCTTCACTTAGAGGGTGGTGAACCTGTGGAATTCTCTACCACAGAAGGCTGTGGAGGCCAAGTCACTGAATATATTTAAGAAGGAGATGGATAGATTTCTAGACGCAAAAGGCGTCAAGGGGTATGGGGAGAGAGCGGGAATATGGTATTGAGATAGAGGATCAGCCATGATCATACTGAATGGGGGAGCAGGCTCGAAGGGCCGAATGTCCAACTCCTGCTCCTATTTTTCTATGTTTCCAGTGCCTCTGTATCCTTTTATAATATGGTGACCAGAACTGTACGCAGTACTCCAAGTGTGGTCAAACCAAGGTTCAATACAAGTTTAGCATAACTTCTGTACTTTTCAATTCTATCCCTCTAGAAATAAACCCTAGTCCTTGGTTTGCATTTTTTATGGCCTTATTAACCTGCACCGTTACTTTTAGTGATTGTGTATTTGTACTCCCAGACCCCTTTGCTCCTCTACCCCATTTAGATTCTTATTTTCCAAGTAATATGCGACCTCATTTTTCTTACCAAAATGTAATACCTCACACTTACCTGTGTTGAAATTCATTTGCCAATTATATGCCCATTCTGCAAGTTTACTAATGTCTTCTTGTAATTTGTTGCAGTCCTCCTCATATTGACTATTGCCCGCCCCCCCACCCATCAACGCCCCGCAATTTGGTGTTATCCGCAAATTTAGAAATTGTGTTTTTGATTCCAAAGTCTAAATCCTTAAAATAAATTGTGAACAACAGTAATCCCAGCACTGATCCTTGTGGAACCCCACTTTCCACCTTCTGCCACTCTGAATAGCTCCCCTTTACTCCACTCTCTGCTTTCTGTCTAGGTATCCATTCTGCTACTTGTCCCGACTCCGCATGCTCTGACCTTATTCATTAGTCTATTATGTGGCACTTTATCGAAGGCCTTTAGAAATCGATATAAATTACATCTACTGCATTATCTCTGTTACCCTTGTAAAAAAATTCAATGAGGTTGGTCAAACAAGACTTTCCCTTTTGAAATCCATGCTGACTATTGATTATTATATTTTTGGTTTCTAGATAGTTTCCTATTTTCTCCTTTAATAGGGATTCCATTATTTTTCTTACCACCCATGTTAAGCTGACTGGTCTCTTGTTCCCTGGACATGTTCTATCTCCCTTCTTAAATATAGGTATAACGTTAGCAATCCGCCAGTCCTCTTGGCACTGCACCTTTTTGGAACAAATTGTGTAATAATTACACAGATATGTGTAATAATGCCTCTGCTATCTCTTCTCCTGATTCTTTTAAAATGTGCGGATGCAATCCGTTCGCACCAGGGGTTTTACTCTCTTTGAACTTGATTAGTTTATTGAATATTTCTCCTCTTTTTATTTTAAATGCGGTTATATTTCTAATCTTATTTTCTGAGGTCATGTCCACCTGATATATCTCCCTGGTAAATACTGAAGCAAAGTAATTATTTAATATTTCTGCCATTTCGCTATCGCTGCCTGTGGTATTATCCTGTTCATCCCTTAGTGGCCCTATTCCCATCCTAAGAACACAAGAACATAAGAAATAGGAGCAGGAGTTGGCCATACAGCCCTTCAAGCCTGCTCTGCCATTCAATAAGGTCATGGCGGATCTTTGACCTCAACCCTGCTCGATCCCCATATCCCTTGATTCCCCTAGAGTACAAAAGTCTATCTATCTCAGCCTTGAATATACTCAACGACTCAGCATCCACAGCCCTTATTTCCCTTTCCTTACCCTCAATTTTTCCCTTATGTCTTTATTCATCCACGGTGTTTAATTAGTGTTTAGTTTTTTCCTGTTTTTTTCAGCGGAATATTTTTTTCCTGGACTCTGTTAAACACGTTTTAAATGTTTCTCATTGCTGTTCTACATCATTGTTTGCCAATATTGTTGTCCATTTTGTTTACCAAGTTCTATTTGCAGCCTCTCAAAATCACTTTTCTCCAATCTATTACCCTGGTGTTTGTCATGGTTATGTCCTTCTCAATTATTATCTTAAAACATATTATATTATGGTCATTATACAATAAACAGCATAAAAAATAAGTGAAGGACCCGATAGTAAGGAGACTGCCCAGTGCTTTGTAAACTAGCACAGAGCAGGAAGGTCCCAGTTTGATCTCTGGTATGTTCTGAGACAGCTGATCTCTAGGAAAGAGGTGGGAAAAATAACCCAGGGTTCTTGCTCCTGATCACTGACCAGTGGCCCCTGGGCTAGGGAGAGGGGGAATCAGACTGAGTTCCTGATCACTGTCCAATACTCCTGGGTTAGATAGAGAGGAAATCAGTCAAGATTTCTGCTCCTCATCACTGTCCTGTGCTCCTTCAGGTTAGAGATAAGGGAAATCAGCCAGAATTCCTGCTCCTGATCACTGTTCAGTGACCTCTGGGTTAGAGAGAGGAAAATCAGCCAGGGTCCCGGCTCCTGATCACTGTCTGTAATTCCTGGTGGAAATTACATCTGTGTGGATGTCGGATGAGGGGAGTTGTGATGCCGCCGGTCGTCAAACAACCTCCTGACATTCACTGTTGAAGCTAATGCATGGAGAGGTCTTCAGCACCAATACTGCACCACAGCTGAGCTCAGTTATCTCAGCACGGACCAGCGGTTGGGCCTGGGAGCTTCTCGGTCTGTTTGGATTATTGTTAAGCTGGGTAGTGCCTTTACCAACTGAACTCCAGATTCAGAAACCTGACGAGACAGCGTGAGTGCCCTGGGGACACGGGTAGATTGCCTGCACTGCTGGTAAATCACCTGAATAAAGACCTTTGGCAAAAATCGTCACTCACCTGAGTTCCTGCAACTTGTCAAAAGTGACTGGGCTCCTTCCCAGAACCTGGTTTACTTCTTGGTACAGCTTCTCCTGCACCGACCTGGATGTGGCCAAAAAGTATGTAGCCCAAATGCAAACTGGGGGAAAGCAATCAAGGTCAAATGTGATCATTTCAGACAGTGGATATCTACACAGCATAGGGCCGAGTGAGGCTATCTGTACAGCACGGGGCTGAGAGTGGATATCTACACAGCACGGGGCTGAGAGAGGATATCTACACAGCACGGGGCTGAGAGAGGATATCTACACAGCACGGGGCTGAGAGAGGATATCTACACAGCACGGGGCTGAGAGAGGATATCTGCACAGCACGGGGCTGAGAGAGGATATCTACACAGCACGGGGCTGAGAGAGGGTATCTACACAGCACGGGGCTGAGAGTGGATATCTACACAGCACGGGGCTGAGAGTGGATATCTACACAGCACGGGGCTGAGTGTGGATATTTACACAGCACGGGGCTGAGAGAGGATATCTACACAGCACGGGGCCGAGAGAGGATATCTACACAGCACGGGGCCGAGAGTGGATATCTACACAGCACGGGGCCGAGAGTGAATATCTACACAGCACGGGGCCGAGAGTGGATATCTACACAGCACGGGGCCGAGAGTGGATATCTACACAGCACGGGGCTGAGAGTGGATATCTACACAGCACGGGGCCGAGAGTGGATATCTACACAGCACGGGGCCGAGAGTGGATATCTACACAGCACGGGGCCGAGAGTGGATATCTACACAGCACGGGGCCGAGAGTGGATATCTACACAGCACGGGGCCGAGAGTGGATATCTACACAGCACGGGGCTGAGAGTGGATATCTACACAGCACGGGGCTGAGAGTGAATATCTACACAGCACGGGGCCGAGAGAGGATATTTACACAGCACGGGGCTGAGAGAGGATATTTACACAGCACAGGTTAGTACAGAGAACTCAACAAGTTAGTAACTCTGGGGAACTGTCTAATGAATATGACAAGGAGGAAGTAATGATGAATGCAGACGGAGAAGCTGGGTTCAACTACAACAAAGAGAGAAATGTGGCAGTGGAGCACAAACATGCAAAGCGTGAGAAAGAGGAAAATCCAATGTGATGGACGCTATCAGTTTTGTGATGGACGAAAGAACTGCTAATCTCAGAGTGCAGCCGTCTGCTTGTGCAGTTTGTTCTGCAAGCAGGGGATGTGGTGAACGGCATGTGGCGGTATGCGTGCGTTGGAGCTGTGTTGTGGGCGAACATCACATGGTCGGGGCAGCTCGAATGAGCGGCGGCTGATGTGGTCACACGGTTGGCGCGACACATAGCAAAGTTTTTTTGACGGTAAGCAACGGAAGGCAGAAGTCCAATGGTAGAGAGAAGCGCGAGGCAGAGAAAAAGAGAGGAGCTCGAGGAGCACAGGTCCTGGGAAGGAAAGTAAAGAGACGTGAGGCAATGTAAGGTATGGAGGAGGGTTTAGGAGGAGGAGAAGACAGGAGCTCGAGTTGGGGGGGGGGGCGCACCGGGGAGAGAAGCTCGGGTGGGGAGGTGGAGAGGAGCAGGGGGGGAGAGGGGCCAGGAGCTCGGGGGGGGGGGCGAGGAGCTCGGGGGGGAGGGGGGCCAGGAGCTCGGGGGGGAGGGGGCGAGGAGCTCGGGGGGGGGGGGGGGGGGGAGGGAGGCGTGGAGCTCGGGGGGGGGGAGGGGGGGCGTGGAGCTCGGGGGGGGGGAGGGGGCGTGGAGCTCGGGGGGGGAGGGGGGCGTGGAGCTCGGGGGGGGAGGGGGCGTGGAGCTCGGGGGGGGAGGGGGCGTGGAGCTCGGGGGGGGAGGGGGCGTGGAGCTCGGGGGGGGAGGGGGCGTGGAGCTCGGGGGGGGGGGGTGGTAAACCACTGTTAACCTGTACATGCCTGTGTGGTAAACCACTGTTAACCCTGTACAAGTCCAGGCATGTCTCAGCCCCTGGCTCCACCCCTAAGCCCGGGTATAAAGGTGACTCACCACCCTTCCCCGAGAGCTCTTAGGATGGATTCACTAGCAGAGGCATGCTCTAGTTCTTAGTCAATAAAAGCCTACTTCATTTAAGTCCATCTCGTAGTCTTTGGTATTGTTGATAGCGCATCAATTTTATTGACTAATTTTCAACATGGAGCAAATCTTGAAGCCGGAACGTTTAGACCTGGATCCTCAAGCAGCAGATGCAGCCAATAACTTTGAACACTGGCTGAGCTGTTTCGAAGCCTTCCTGGAGGCCTCCAGCACTACTGTCACTACAGATGACGCGAAACGACTTGTCTTGAACTCACGGGTGAGCCACCGAGTCTACTCGATCATCCGAGACGCCACTACTTACGCGGCCGCCATCGCGACGCTAAAGGAACAATACGTGAGGCCTGTTAACGAGGTCTACGCCAGACACTTCCTGGCTACCCGAAAACAGCGTCCCGGGGAATCGGGCGCTGAATATTTACTGACACCGAGAGTCCTCGGCCGGGACTGTAATTGCAAAGCGGTGACGGCCAAGGAATGCACGGAAGACCTGATCCGAGACGCCTACGGAGCCGGCATCAGGTCCAACTATACTCGGCAGAGGCTGCTGGAACAGAGGGGGCTCGACCTGCAGAAGACGGTGGCCCTCGCTAACTCGTTAGACGTGGCCCTCCAGAACATGGACGCCTACCCCCCTGACCGGATGGCCACGTGGATGCCACGGGAGCATCCATCTTGGGACCCGGTAGGCCACAAGCCGCCAGCAGCCCAACTACAGCTGCAATGACCAGAGGCCAGAAATGTTACTTCTGCGGCCAGGCCAAGCACCCCAGACAGCAATGCCCAGCAAAGGACGCGACCTGCTCCAAATGCGGCAAGAAAGGCCACTACGCGAGAGTGTGCAAGGCGAAATCGACCCCCAATTCCAGCAGCGCCGCGTGTGAACCGTACAGGCCGCCATTTTGGACCCCACCAACCACGTGTGAGCCGTGCGGGCCACCATTTTGGACACCACCAGCCGAGGGGGAGCCACCATCTTGGACACCATCTCGGGACCAGGCCCTCGGCGCGGGCGAATACTACAGCGACCCACCGACCTCAACGATGGCCTCCATCACCCTGGACCAATCTAGGCCCCATCAACTAGCCAGGTCCATGATGAACGTAAAGGTAAATGGCCATGCCACAAATTGCCTTTTCGACTGCGGAAGCACGGAGAGCTTCATCCACCCCGACACGGTGCGACGCTACTCCCTATCGGTTATGCGCACACGCCACCAGGTCTTTATGGCCTCAAAGTCCCATACGACGGACGTCGGCAGCTACTGTGTAGCGACTCTGACAGTGAACGGCGTGGGGTACAGAGAGTTTAAATTCCTCGTCCTGCCACAGCTCTGCGCTCCCGTACTGCTAGGATTAGACTTCCAGTGCCATCTGGAGAGTGTCACGATGGCATATGGCGGGCCCCTGCCCCACTTACAGTCTGCAGCCAGCAGAATTTAAACACGGCGCCGCGCAAAGTATGCAGCCTGTCCACCCTGAAGGTCAAACCCCCCCCGTTGTTCGCTAACCTCGCCAAAGACTGCAAGCCAATTGCTACTAAAAGCAGGCGGTACAGTGCCGGGGATAGGAGCTTTATTAAATCAGAAGTACAAAGACTCCTGAGGGAAGGGATTATCGAGGGCAGCACCAGTCCATGGCGAGCCCAAGTGGTGGTAGTAAAGACCGGCGAAAAACAGCGCCTGGTTATTGATTACAGCCAGACGATCAATCGATACACGCAATTAGACGCATACCCACTTCCCCGCATATCTGACATGGTCAACCAGATAGCACAATACCGGGTATTCTCGACGATTGATCTGAAGTCGGCATACCACCAGCTCCCCATCAGGCCTGAGGACCACCAGTACACGGCCTTCGAGGCTGACGGTCGCCTCTACCACTTCCTCCGAGTCCCCTTCGGTGTCACCAACGGGGTCTCGGTCTTCCAAAGGGAGATGGACCGGATGGTTGACCAGGACACGCTGCAGGCCACCTTCCCCTATCTAGACAACGTCACCATCTGCGGCCATGACTGGCAGGACCACGACGCCAACCTAGAAAAATTCCTCCGTACGGCCCAACGGCTGAATCTGACATACAACAGAGAAAAATGTATGTTCCGCACCGCGCGCCTCGCTATTCTTGGCTGCGTGGTGGAAAACGGAGTCATCGGCCCCGACCCCGACCGAATGCGCCCCCTCCTGGAACTAACCACCCCCACTGCCTAAAAGCCCTGAAGAGATGCCTAGGGTTCTTCTCTTACTACTCCCAGTGGGTGCCCAACTATGCGGACAAAGCCCGGCCCCTCATCAAGTCAACCTCCTTCCCCCTGACGGCAGAGGCCCGTGCGGCCTTCACCCTCATAAAAGAGGACATTGCGAAGGCCACAATGCACGCAGTGGATGAGTCCATCCCTTTCCAAGTGGAGAGCGATGCATCCGACTTCGCCCTAGCCGCAACCCTTAACCAGGCGGGGAGACCCGTGGCCTTCTTTTCACGGACCCTCCAGGGCCCCGAAATTCGACACTCCTCAGTTGAGAAGGAGGCCCAGACGATAGTGGAGGCTGTACGGCACTGGAGACATTACCTGGCCGGTAAACGTTTCACCCTGCTCACTGACCAACGGTCAGTAGCATTGATGTTTAACAACAGACAAAGGGGGAAAATCAAAAATGATAAGATATTGCGGTGGAGGATCGAGTTATCCGCCTACAACTACGATATCTTATACCGACCCGGGAAACTTAATGAGCCCCCAGACGCCCTATCCCGTGGGACATGTGCCAACGCACAAGTCGATAGGCTACGGGCCCTCCACAATGATCTCTGCCACCCGGGGGTCACCAGGTTCTTCCACTTTATTAAAGCTCGCAACCTGCCTTACTCCATCGAAGAGGTCAGGACCATGACCAGGAACTGCCAGGTCTGCGCCGAATGCAAACCGCATTTTTATAGGCCAGACAGGGCACACCTGATTAAAGCCACCCGCCCCTTCGAACGTCTCAGCGTTGATTTCAAGGGGCCCCTTCCCTCCTCTGACCGCAACACGTACTTCCTCAATATTATTGACGAGTACTCCCGTTTCCCCTTCGCCATCCCCTGCCCGGACATGACCAGCGCCACAGTCATCAGGTGCCTCCACGACCTGTTCGCCATATTTGGCTTCCCCAATTACATCCACAGCGACAGGGGCTCGTCGTTCATGAGCGACGAGCTGCGCCAGTACCCGCTCGAGAAGGGCATAGCCACGAGCAGGACTACCAGCTGCAACCCCCGGGATAACGGACAGGTAGAGAGGGAGAACGCAACGGTGTGGAAGACCGCCATGCTCGCCCTAAAATCCAAGGGCCTCCCAATCTCCCGCTGGCAAGATGTCCTCCCCAATGTGCTCCACTCCATACGATCACTGCTCTGTACTGCCACAAATGCCACCCCTCACGAAAAGATGTTCGTCTTCCCCAGGAAATCCACCTCGGGGACATCACTACCGCCATGGCTGACGTCTCCGGGACCCGTCCTGCTCAGGAAACACGTGAGGAGCCATAAGACGGACCCCCTGGTCGAAAAGGTTCACCTCCTCCACGCCAACCCACAGTACGCCTACGTGGCGTATCCTGACGGGCGGGAGGACACAGTCTCAATTCGAGGCCTCGCACCCTCAGGTACCACCCGAAACACCATCGATCACCATCCACTACCTCCACCCACCACCACTACCCACAACGCACCACCGGGGTGTCTACCACGAACTGACGACATGCCGGTGCCATCCCTACCCCGAGAGGACGACACGCCAGTGCTCCGTCCCACGCGAGAAGCGGCCGCGGGCAAAGAACCGCCGCAACCGGCACCACGAAGATCATTACGGCAGACAAGACCCCCGGAGAGACTTTCGTATACGAACTTTTGAAACACTTCACCCCGCCGGACTCTTTTTAAACGAGGGGTGAATGTGGTAAACCACTGTTAACCTGTACATGCCTGTGTGGTAAACCACTGTTAACCCTGTACAAGTCCAGGCATGTCTCAGCCCCTGGCTCCACCCCTAAGCCCGGGTATAAAGGTGACTCACCACCCTTCCCCGGGAGCTCTTAGGATGGATTCACTAGCAGAGGCATGCTCTAGTTCTTATTCAATAAAAGCCTACTTCATTTAAGTCCATCTCGTAGTCTTTGGTATTGTTGATAGCGCATCAGGGGGCGAGGAGCTCGGGGGGAGGGGGCGAGGAGCTCGGGGGGGGAGGGGGCGAGGAGCTCGGGGGGGAGGGAGGCGAGGAGCTCAGGGGGGAGGGAGGCGAGGAGCTCGGGGGGGAGGGGGCGAGGAGCTCGGGGGGGGGAAGGGAGGCGAGCAGCTCGGGGGGGGAGGGGGCGAGGAGCTCGGGGGGGAGGGGGCGAGGAGCTCGGGGGGGGAGGCGAGGAGCTCGTGGGGGGAAGCGAGGAGCTCGGGGGGGGAAGGGAGGCGAGGAGCTCGGGGGGGGAGGGAGGCGAGGAGCTCGGGGGGGGGGAGGGGGCGAGGAGCTCGGGGGGGGGAGGGGGCGAGGAGCTCGGGGGGGGAGGGGGCGAGGAGCTCGGGGGGAGGGGGCGAGGAGCTCGGGGGGGGAGGGGGCGAGGAGCTCGGGGGGGAGGGGGCGAGGAGCTCGGGGGGGGAAGGGAGGCGAGGAGCTCGGGGGGGAGGGGGGCGAGGAGCTCGGGGGGGGAGGGGGCGAGGAGCTCGGGGGGGGAGGGGGCGAGGAGTTCGGGGGGGAGGGGGCGATGAGCTCGGGGGGGGAGGGGGCGATGAGCTCGGGGGGGGGAGGGGGCGAGGAGCTCGGGGGGGGAGGGGGCGTGGAGCTCGGGGGGGGAGGGGGCGAGGAGCTCGGGGGGGAGGAGCTCGGGGGGGAGGGGGCGAGGAGCTCGGGGGGAGGGGCGAGGAGCTCGGGGGGGGGAAGGGAGGCGAGGAGCTCGGGGGGAGGGGGCGAGGAGCTCGGGGGGGGGAAGGGAGGCGAGGAGCTCGGGGGGAGGGGCGAGGAGCTCGGGGGGAGGGGGCGAGGAGCTCGGGGGGGGGGAAGGGAGGCGAGGAGCTCGGGGGGGGGGAAGGGAGGCGAGGAGCTCGGGGGGAGGGGCGAGGAGACCGGGGGGGAGGGGGGCGAGGAGCTCGGGGGGGGGGAGGAGCTCGGGGGGAGGGGCGAGGAGCTCGGGGGGGGAGGGGGCGAGGAGCTCGGGGGGGAGGGAGGCGAGGAGCTCGGGGGGAGGGGCGAGGAGCTCGGGGGGGGGGAGGGGGCGAGGAGCTGGGGGGGGAGGGGGCGAGGAGCTCGGGGGGGAGGGGGCGAGGAGCTCGGGGGGGAATGGGCGAGGAGCTCGGGGGCGAGGAGCTCGGGGGGGAGGGGGCGAGGAGCTCGGGGGGGAGGGGGCGAGGAGCTCGGGGGGGAGGGGGCGAGGAGCTCGGGGGGGAGGGGGCGAGGAGCTAGGGGGGGGAGGAGCTCGGGGGGTGGGGGCAAGGAGCTCGGGAGGGGACGGGGCGAGGAGCTCGGGGGGGGGGGAGGAGCTCGGGGGGGGAGGGGGCGAGGAGCTCGGGGGGGGAAGGGAGGCGAGGAGCTCGGGGGGGAGGGGGCGAGGAGCTCGGGGGGAGGGGCGAGGAGCTCGGGGGGGGGAAGGGAGGCGAGGAGCTTGGGGGGAGGGGCGAGGAGCTCGGGGGGAGGGGGCGAGGAGCTCGGGGGGAGGGGCGAGGAGCTCGGGGGGAGGGGCGAGGAGCTCAGGGGGAGGGGCGAGGAGCTCGGGGGAGGGGCGAGGAGCTCGGGGGGGGAAGGGAGGCGAGGAGCTTGGGGGGAGGGGCGAGGAGCTCGGGGGGAGGGGGCGAGGAGCTCGGGGGGAGGGGCGAGGGGCAGCACGGTGGTATAGTGGTTAGCACTGTTGCCTCACAGCGCCAGGGACCCGGGTTCGAATCCGACCTCGGGCGACTGTCTGTGTGGAGTTTGCACATTCTCCCTGTGTCTGCGTGGGTTTCCTCCGGGTGCTCCGGTTTCCTCCCACAGTCCAAAGATGTGCGGGTTAGGTTGATTGGCTATCATAAATTGACCCTTAGTGTTAGGGGGATTAAATACGTGGGGTTACGGGGATAGGGTGGGATATGTGTTGGTGTAGGGGTTACGGGGATCGGGTGGGACATGTGTCGGTGCAGGCTCGATGGGCCGAAATGGCCTCTATCTGCACTGTGGCGTCTCTGTGATTCTCTGTGATTCTGTGAGCTCGGGGGGAGGGGCGAGGAGCTCAGGGGGAGGGGCGAGGAGCTCGGGGGAGGGGCGAGGAGCTCGGGGGAGGGGCGAGGAGCTCGGGGCGAGGAGCTCGGGGGGAGGGGCGAGGAGCTCGGGGGGAGGGGCGAGGAGCTCGGGGGGAGGGGCGAGGAGCTCGGGGG